>NC_050189.1:16584627-16629627 GCF_008315115.2 Sander lucioperca
GTGCAGTTTACGCTTACTGTACTATATATCACTATAAAATGTTGCTGTAAAGTAGTTACATAGATATATGTTTTACCTGTACATACTGGTACCATAGCTCCTTAACTCTGTCCTCATTCCTTCGGAATGGTACACGGTACAGCTGTTTCATACTCATCTGGTTTCTATGCAGCACACTGTCAATGGTTGTGATGATAACAGTATGGATGTTTTCTTGGTGCAAATAGCCTCGTCCTGTCGAGGTGTGAAAAGGCGTCCTCTGCCAGCGGTTTGAAGTAATCTTGCAGTCCTATGTGGGGAAAAATGCGGTCATGCATCGCACAATTTCACATAGACAAAAACTATGCGAACACACATTTTACTGTAAAACATACAGGTGGGTGCATGTAAGGTGCAGTATGTATCTGTATAGAGTATATTTCTGTATGCTGTGAAATACAAGTGGACTACTGTAATATGAAGCATTGTTGGAAGTATGCAGTATACTGCTTATATACAGTAACAGTGCACTGTACATTGGTGGACATACCAATGTACAGTGGAATAAGAAATTGCTTTAATGATGTGCACAAGTGACTAGATGATTTGGAATTTGTACAATTAGTATCAAGAACTACTTTTGATCTAAGAAATGCACCAAAGCGACTGAGAAAAACTGTAAGACCAGAGAGGTATCACTCCCACAGAGTAGTCGGATCACACAGGGGCCGTCACAATAAAGTAAACAGAAAAATAGATCTTGGCAATCAGGCCGGTGGCAAAATAAGAAAGCCAAAATAAATCTTGACAATGCAAGCCTGTATGGTAATTCAGGCCAGCAAACAAAATGCAAAACAAATAACCCTAACCATATATATATATATATATATATATATATTTCTAGGAAATGATTGACAGAACGACAATAAGCAGATTACCTCTGTAAATGTGAGAAAACATCAGTGACCATAACAAGTCCAAGTTGTTGTAGTCTGACAGGAAGACAGACAGACAGACAGACAGACAGACAGACAGACAGACAGGCAGACAGACAGGCAGACAGGCAGGCAGGAAGACAGACAGACAGACAGACAGACAGATAGACAGACAGACAAACAGACAGACAGACAGACAGGAAGACAGACAGACAGACAGACAGACAGACAGGCAGACAGACAGGCAGACAGACAGACAGACAGACAGACAGACAGACAGACAGACAGAGTATGTGTAATAACTACGTTCACACCAAAGTGTTTTCGGCGACACAGTAGCCATGGCTGTGTCCACTCTACCCATGGCTAGCAAATACCAGACACGTATAGACCCTTTGCAAACACGGCAAACGACCACGTGACGCCGCCATGACGGACGGCGGAAGCACAGGCTAAAGCGACAGACGAGCGGAAAGTTTCATAGTTTCAATCAGTTTGAAATACATAACACTAAATAAACTGTATTTATGGCTTTATATGGCTTCTTCTATTGAACAACAAGTTGCCGTGCCGTTATCGGTCGAGGTAGAGCATCTGGTAGGTGCTCACAAAGAGCAGTATTTGTTCACTGGGTGTGCCAATGCAACTTCCTAGCTAATGGATGCCTGAACGCATCCCAGCTCTGGGAAGTGCAGTCATTAATTATCTATCACACGTTAATCCATGCAGTAAATCATGGAGTGTCTATGATCAGTAGTAACAACACATAACTGTAACATCTAGCCATCTTCTTATCTGTGATTATATTTGCTGTGTAGCCTATGTTTAGATTTGACTGGTGGATATTACGACGCGATGGGCAGCAGCTAGCGAGCAGTCCAAAGCTAGCTGCAGCTAGCTCGTCAGCTAGCCGGGGTAGGAGCTCCACAGACCCGCATTTAACTCGTCTTTGAAGCTAGTTTCCGTGCCATGTCATCTTTAATTTAACCGATATTTTTTGTATGTGTGTTAAGTTAAATGATCAAGGGAACGGCTTTCTTTTTTGGATATGTAGCTAGGTCAGTGAATAACCGATGTTAGCTAGTTATGTGGGTCATCATCGGGTTGGACCATAGACTGTATAATATGATATAATTTATACAGTCTTTGGGTTGGACCTGTTAGCAGGACAGCTGGTTAGCACGGCAGCTAGCTGGTTGAGGATAATTTTATTCATCACTCATTTAAAACAGAAAGGCAATACATACACATGCTTGTGTTGGTGAGGATTACTCTGCAGATTGTGAATGTGAGAACACAAACATGAATGAAAACGTACAAGTTTAGCTTGCCGTCCATCTACAGCATAGCTCTTCCGCCGTCCGTCATGGCATTCATAATTCGCGCGAGTGAGCGTGACGTCACGTGCAAAGGGTCAATATGACCTTTTGAATATTAATGAGACTTCCCATACCCGTATGAATATTAATTTACTGTTTTCTCGATCGCCCTGCCCTGGCGAAATGACATGGAAGGGGTTGTTTACTAGTGGTGCCATCGGAGAACGTTCGGCTTTTGGGTTAGGGTTATTGGCTGGAACACTGTTTGTTTGGTTTTGAAGGTTGGCGCAATATGTTTTTGTTGGCGTTTGTGGAGCCTGGGGTATCTACAGAGACGTTTTTTTACAGTGTGTTCAGGGGACAGGCAGCTAGCAGATAGTGAGGAGATGTTTTTTACAGTGTGTTCAGAGGACAGGCAGCTAGCAGATAGTGAGGAGATGTTTTTTTACAGTGTGTTCAGGGGACAGGCAGCTAGCCAGAGGTGTATAATGTACTAGAGACCCATACTTGAGTAAAAGTACAAGTGCTCTATCAAAAAAGTGACTTGAGTAGAAGTGCTCTTTAAGCACAACACTTAGTAGAAGTACTAAAGTATTCAAAAATGTTTGTACTTAAGTATTGCAAGTAGTTTATTTTACAATGTACTACTCAAGTACTGAAAGTAAAAGTAAAAGTATTGTGTTAGTTATTCAAGAAAGCAGTCAAAAGTTTCAATATCATATTGTTTATATTATGTAAAATGTTTAGCCAAGGCTGTAGCCAAAGGAATTAACAAATGTTAATTATATTAAAAACACAGGAGGAGTTTGACATTCGAGCCAGGGGGGGCAAAAAAAAAAAACTCATTGTAGCACCTGAGACCTGGCCTACCACTTGGGGAACACAACACGAGCACATATGGACAAAACAAACATGTATGTTTATTTTTAAAGCAGATTTTAAATTACATTGTAACAATTTAACAATCCACCCTCATGAAATCCAATCGTGGCACGGCTGTTTTGGAACACAATAGACAGACGGTGGTGCAATGCCCAGACACTAAAATTCAACTAAAATGTAACAGTGACCAATCAGTGTTGGACCTACAGTCTGTTGAGACGGGTTAGAAAAAAAAGATCTGTATTTTGCCGTAATCCAATGACACGGAAAAAAAGTAATCTACAGCGATCAGGAGATCCACAAAAAGGGTCACGGTGTATCCAGCAAGGCCGATACGAGCGTCACATTCACCAGCCAGCTCCAAACAGGTGAACGAGGCCTCTCCACTTTGCCGTTTAATAAAACATAGGCTATAAAAGTCCAAATCTACGCAAAATGCGAAATCAATTAGTAAGCTGACAGCAAATTGATATAGGCTACATGGCATTTAGGCAACATTTATTGCAACATTGGCACAGCAAGATGTCCAGACTAGTGCAACAGTAATTTTTGTTTTTAGCGTCCTGCATATGCGTCGACAATGGTCTTCGGTGAGAGGCAGAGCCCTGAAATTTTTTTTTAAATAAAGCAGTATATGAAGTCAGATGTATTACCTTACACCATTTGGTTGTTTTGTTTTATTTAAAATATTTATAACAGATCTGGTCATTCCAGACATAATTATTCCACTCATTTTTGAAACAGTGCAATTTCCCAGTTTCAGCCACCAGGGGGGGCAGTGCTCCCCCTGCCCCCCCGCAAACTCCGTGTATGATTAAAAATAAACATCCTCTCCAGCACAGTAATGATTAAAGCCCCCAAAAACGTATCACAGTAACATGTGATGAACAGGAAAGTTAGCAAGCTAGCAAAATACAGATGAACTAACAGCTTCACAGGGTACAACGGTTAACATTCAGGACTCACTGCAGACTGAAACAACTTCATACCACACACACACACACACACACACACACACACACACACACACACACACACACAAATAAGCTAGCAGCTTCACTTCACAGGGTCAAACGGTTAACATTCAGGACTCACTGCAGACTCAAACAACTCAGGAATAGTTTAATCTACAACAATAGCTAAATAGAAAGAGTACAAACTTACATCGTCTCTGACTTCTGAATGGGCAACCATAATGAAAAGAAACACGACGCGATCTCGGCGATTTCTTACGTAAATTACGTAATTAGTAGTTAGTACGTAAATAACTTACACACACTAACCTACACTAACCTCCGTAGCATGAGGAATTCACAGTAGTAACGAGTAACGATGCAGCACATAAAAAATCTATCGGAGTAAAAGTATTAAACTCATCGGAAATATGTACTCAAGTAAAAGTGGAAGTAGGAGAAAAAAATAATACTCCAGTACAGTACAGATACAGCCTTTTAGTACTTACGTACAGTAGTGAAGTAGTTCTACTTTGTTACTATACAGCTCTGCAGCTAGCAGATCGTGAGGAGATGTTTTTTACAGTGTGTTCAGGGGACAGGCAGCTAGCAGATAGTGAGGAGATGTTTTTTTACAGTGTGTTCAGGGTACAGGCAGCTAGCAGATAGTGAGGAGATGTTTTTTACAGTGTGTTCAGGGGACAGGCAGCTAGCAGATAGTGAGGAGATGTTTGCTGTATGTGACAAAACATGTCTAAGCTAAAAACATGTGACATCACTTAGAGCATCTTTAACCAACTGGCCACCATCCTAGAGAAATCAGCAGCACCTGGTCTCACTCTACACGACTCTGAGATCAAGTTCCTGCTCTATGCAGATGACCTGGTTCTGTTGTCCCCTACAGAACTGGGCTTACAGCAGAACCTGGACCTGCTGGAGCAGTACTGCCAGACCTGGGCCCTGGCAGTAAACACTCAAAAGACAAAGACAATGACTTTTCAAAAAAGATCCAGATCTCAAGGAAACACATACAGCTTCACATTAGGAACACATAAATTAGTCAAATGTACTGATTACAATTATTTAGGACTGAAAATAAGTTCAACTGGAAGTTTTAACCCAGCGATAATGGAGCTGAAAGAGAAAGCACGCAGGGCATTGCTCCAATAAAAAGTCAAATCTACATTACAATCCCAATTAGAATCTGGCTCAAATTATTTAAATCTGTAATAGAACCAATTCTCGGCCCATTTGGACAAAAACCCAGTTGAAATCCTGCATCTAGAGTTCTGTAAAAGCATCTTACTCTCCTGTGTCGTCCCATTGTCAAGTTTTTGTTTTTAGTTTGCTTCATGCTTTCTATTAGTACACTGTACAGCTGATATGAGTTGGTTCAATCAACTCAGAGTATGTTCACGCACCACCACAATAAAAAGGCAGCATGAATGGAGCCATGATACTACGATTCACCATGGTAACAACCACAAACAAACTGGTCTTCGGAAATACTCATGCACACAAACAACGAGTTTGAGCATGCATTTCGTTAAAAAAGCAAGACAGAAAATTGCTGCTCGAGTCAATGTGTAAGCATTAACAGTGTATTAACTTCATATTTAATAACAGTTAACTTATAATACTACTGGTGAAAACTGGAATTGTATTACACCTATAATTTCATTTAGGTGCAATCCTGCGGGAGAAAAAGTAAGCTTGGCCTACTACTATATCCCATTCTGAGGCTGCAGCACCATGATCATTAACAGAACTATAATTTATAATAATTTATTTCTTTTTAATGGCTCTCACTGGTTTGTGTCCAGGGAACAACTACAAAAAAAGTTTAAAAAACATTTAAGAGCGAGTCACACTTTTCTGATGGCTACAGTGGCTTTACTACTACAGTATGATCCGTATACACACCAATAAAGAAAACTGCCGTTTGCAAAACACGTAATGTGACACAAAGAATCTGCTGGGATGTTAAAGCATGTCCACGATGGTGGATGTTAGTGATATGAGGACGGATACAACCTGATCTCACAGAATTCCGTGAAATGAACACGGCCCTTAACTCAAAATCTGTGACAGTTTCACGGAATCGCCGAAAATTCCGTGACGGGCCCACGGATCCGATGCCTATGTAAGTCAATGACAGGCATCATCCGTGGTCTACGCACAGATTCCCTGATCACAGCATGTTTCTTTCTACCAGTCGGGCTGCGGCAGATAAGCTGTATAGCTTTGCTATTATTGGTATTTTTAGCCCAATAACCGCTGTTTTAATCAACACTTATTCACCAGATCTTATCATGGTTTATTTATATTTCTTTTATTGTTATTATTTCGGTCTATTTCGGCCAGGGAAGCTGGATTGCTTGTTTGTTTATTTATATTTTTTAAACTATAATGCTAGATTTATCAACATTTATTTAGATGTTATCATAGTATACATTTCTTTATTTTAATAATATTATTTTGGTCTTATTACCGGTGAAATATTACAGTATGCTGTTGTGGTATATTTCAGTTGCAGCACTGTGTTGTCGCTGTATGGAGAAGGAACTTCGTAGACACTGCTCTTGATTATAAAAAGGTTTATTACAAGCAAAGATTCAGCATCAATTTAACAGACCCATGGATATCTGGAGAGACGACCGACCCAATCTACAAAATTTGCCGCTCTGACTTTTCTTTGTGTGAGCAACGTATATATCCTATGCATGGTATCAACATAGGGCGTAATATGTGTGAGTATATGATTCGACTACAAAACTGGCCAATCCATGCCTGTTATCTGGCACAACTCCAAAAAAGGTCTCTTCTGTCTTGGGGGGACCTCTACTCATGTTAACAATTTCCAGATGTTCTCAGTACATGTAGAGTAAGATTCATGCATCCTCCTTATACCATAAACTTAGATCACAATGGTAAATAGTCAGATACCACACTGTAATACAGAACATTGCGATATGATCCGAGCTACTGACACGCATTCAAAGCCGATATCCCACAATGCAATGCGGGCATTCATTCACAGAATCGGGCAGCGATCAGCGGGTCTTTAACGTATCGCTTCAATATACATATATTCGCCTTATTTTCGAACGCGGAAGTAAATATGGGTCGAATTTCCGGTTTTTGTGCGGGACTTCCGTTTCATCGCTTCCCTGGGCAACACTAACACAAAACATTAGCTTAACTAAATTGGTTAACTATGTCGTGGGAACATTTCCAAAAATTGCTTAATAATCCAAATGGCAGGTCAGTGTTACACCCTCAAACTATTCAAGAGTGGGAGGATGACATGAATGCAGCCTTGTATAACATAAACCCTCTGATTCACCGTGTCTGCTCTAAATGATACCAAACACTTTGAACACAGGCCTTCCGGCCAGATGTTGTCCATATGAACACCACTGTGCCTATAGGAGCAGAGCTGATTACTTGGTTCATCATTTATGACCTCTGATACCCTCTGACCCATGTCACAACGTCACAACCAACTCCTCAGTTTGTGAAAATAAATGCCAAAACACATGTTGTATATGTACACAAACAAAGCTACATGCTTCCTAAAACTAGTCCCTTCTTAATTTTGAAGGCTATATGGCTACAAGCTGTAACCACAGTGATTGATATGAGGATCATCTTCTGAATATAATAATTAATGTTAGGCCTACCATACATTGATATTTCAAAAAGTCAGTTATTTGCTCATTTTGTGTTTCTCTGTTCTGTGCACCATCCAATATTACCAGGTTCATATTGTGGAATCTGTTCTGTATATCTGAATGATAAATGGTGCTAATAAAAAATGTAACTAAAAAAAAGTTTTTTATTTATTTAAGACAACTAATAATGCAGTGTGATGTTAAATCAAAGTAAGTCCCACACATACATATGCTCATGTTTTTTTCCCTTTAGTCTTTGTTATTAACATTCATCAACCACAAAATTAAAAATTTGCGTTTTTAAATAATGATACATGGAAAATAAGATAAAAAAAAATGCTTCTCTTTGTAAGTAGTTTATTTTTAACAACAGAACAAGTCGAAACAAATGCTAATAAGTCAAACATAAGCATAAAACACTATTTTTTCATTATTGGTATATTTATTGTACAAATTCTCACGTAGGCTACAACCATAGACAGTATATAAGAATGGACCAACAGATCTCGTTACTCTGGATGGAGACCAGTGAAGGATATTAGAAGCACTTTTCCGGTGAGCGCCGAGCGTTACTGCGCAGCCTCCAACTGAGCTTGAAGACGTAGATGTGACGTGAGCAACGTGTCTGAAAGTTGTAAGTCTTCTGGTAGCTGTGCCAAGAGAAATCTCAATCATTCCCAATCTTGCAGAGACGGAGAGCGTAGGTATATGTAAGGAGATAACATAGACACAGGCTAATTATTGATCACTAAAAGGATAGTTAACATTAGTAATTAAACAGCTAATGGAAGTCCAAACTGCCTGAGAGCTTCTCCTGTACTATACGGTAATTCCTCTACTATGAGACAGTAAGTCTCGTGGTTATGACCCAATCGTTAGCCTATTTTTATAAAAACGTCTGCTACAGAGCCATAACGTGAGGTACAAGGTAATGGAGCCTTTTATACATTGTCGTGTTTCTTTAGAAATAAACAATGGACAAATAGAGTCTTTAAACTCTTCAGATGTAAAGTTATTCGCTGTCAAAGTGGCGTCAGAATGAATGGCAGTCAATGGGATGCTAACGTGGGGTGAGTGCTTATTAGCATCAAAATGGCGCCATAGGAGGTTCGGGTTGTGAGGAGACGGTTACAACCTTGGCTACAACGTGCAGCAAGCTTTCACAGACGCCGTGCGGTAATTATTACGTCACTTCCGGAGTCTTCAGCTAGTTTGATTTGTTGTCACAAACTCTTTATATTCTAACATTCACTGGGAATCAACATGGCATCTACCGTACAAAGTTGTTATCCCCAATAAACTTTTTAAAATACTGCACAATATTTATCCTACTAACAAAAAAAAAATTATTTAAATATCCAAAAGAACCATGAAATTAAATTGGAAGCAAAATATGTCATTCTTAATTACGATAACAAAAACAAAACAATACATAGAATTGTCAACTTATTAATTCTACAAGGTAAATTTCATATCCATAAAGCAAAATTTTTTAAATCTTTTTTTTTTTACTTTATTATTAATGCCAAATTGTTCTACACTATACTACATATTTGTAAAGTTTTGCAAAAAAAAAAAGAAAAAAACTGTATTTTATTATTATTATTATTATTATTATTATTATTATTATTATTAATATCTTCATTATTTACATCCTCAAATACAACATTAGACAAAAACATCAATATTACGAATATTATGTATTTTTTATCTTCGTCTCCGCCGAGCGGACCACGTCACTTCCGAGTTTTCCGCGGATTTTTTTAAACGTTATTACGGTGCATAACTTACTGAAACAAAGCCGAGCAACGTGTTGTTGCTGGTGACTAAACCACTGACTGTATATATGTATATTGAAGCGACACTGTCGTTAAAGACCAGCTGATCGCTGTCCGATTCTGTGAATGAATGCCCGCATTGCATTGTGGGATATCGGCTTTGAATGCGTGTCAGTAGCTCGGATCATATCGTGTTCTGTATTAGAGCATACTGTAATATTTCACCGGTAATAAGACCGAAATAATATTATTAAAATAAAGAAATGTATACTATGATTAACATCTAAATAAATGTTGATAAATCTAGCGTTATAGTTTAAAAAATATAAATAAACAAACAAGCAATCCAGCTTCCCTGGCCGAAATAGACCGAAACAATAACATTAAAAGAAATATAAATAAACCATGATAAGATCTGGTGAATAAATGTTGAAACAGCGGTTATTGGGCTAAAAATACCAATAATAGCAAAGCTATACAGCTTCTCTGCTGCAGCCCGACTGGTAGAAAGAAACGTGCTGTGATCAGGGAATCTGTGTGTAGGCCACGGATGATGCCTGTCATTGACCTACATAGGCATCAGATCTGTGGGCCCGTCACGGAATTTTCGGCGATTCCGTGAAACTGTCACAGATTTTGAATTAAGGGCCGTGTTCATTTCACGGAATTCTGTCAGACCAGGTTGACGGATAAGGTATCTACATATCTGATGGACTGTGAAAAAATTTGGAAATGAGAATACATTTAGTCTGGACTCAATATCATCTCCCGACGTAAACTCTCTGTGAAGTAATACAGCTTTTTCATCAATGGATCGTCGACAAAAGGACATGACATGTTTGAGAAAAAAACTTTTATAATCTGCCTAACAATACGTTTTTTTATTCATGCAGGTAACAAACTGCATTAAAATGCGCCTGATACAGACTGAATGAATGAGGAAATGAGAGAGAAGAAACCCCGAGTTTCTCTCAGTCTCCTCCCTCTGACACTGTGTCAGAGGAAAGAGACTGAGAGAAACTCGGGGTTTCTTGAAGAAAACCTGCTCCCGACCAGGTTAGGTTCACAGGCTCAGTTAGTAACTGACTCTGAGGTTAAGTTACCATAGTAACTGACTCTGAGGTTAAGTTACCTCTCTTTGTGAAACAGAAAACCCAGAGTTACCCTCATCTCAGGGTTAACTAACTCAGAGTTTTCACTAAACCTGCTTTCTGAAACGGACCCCTGTTCTCCTGAGTATTTGTTTTCTCTTGGATTTTTGACCATTGCCTCTTTCCTAGATTACCCTTTTGTCTGCTGTTCTGGACACTGTTGCTGTAAGTTCATTTGTTGCTCAATTAAACCATTTGATTTTACGTACCTGAGTTGTGTATCTGTGGGTCACAGTTACAGGTGCACAGAAAAACCACCAACAACGCCTGCAGAGCTGAATTGGGCCAATTCCCATTATTCATCAAAATTCTAAAGCGTGCAATCAAATATCTAAAAAACAGTGACTCCCCCACTCCTACCAGCAGAAAGCCCTGTAATATCAAGAGCTGAGCAAAGAGAAGAGTCCCCTCACTCAGCTGGTCTTGATGCTCAGTTCACTTCCTGACCCTGTTCTGCCTCAGGACCAGTCTGGGAATCAACTAATCAGAGTTACCCAAATTATAACACAACAGAAACTAAATTACATCACCAAATGGAACACAAACAAAAGCACAAAGCCAAAAGCAGTGCTATCTGTCCCTAAAGAGAGAGTACAGAGCTATCTGTCCCTAAAGAGAGAGGACAGTGTGGCAGACTACCTGACTACAGTAACTGATACCAAACTAAGAACTACATTGACCAAGTACAGACTCAGTGAGCACAACCTGGCCATCGAGACAGGCCGCTACAAACAATCATGGCTCCCCAAAGAGGAGCGCTTCTGCCATCTGTGGAAGAGAGACAAAGTCGAGACAGAGCTGCACTTCCTGACAGAATGCACAGACCTGCAGCCAGTCCCAACTAAATATTTCCCCAAATTCAAACACAAACACCCTACATTTGACCAAATAACCAACATGAATAAAATGCTAACCCTGCTGGGAGAAGAGACAGAGAGAGAAAGAGAAAGACTTGTAGCGTTTACATTTGTGTTGACCCGGCTGGGCCACTGTAAGTTGTGGTTTGCTGTCATGAGTATATAGACTGTTGTTCCTCCATCATTTAATAATGAACCTGTTGTTCTGTTTCTCCTTCTTTTGGGGCTTCAGTGTTCCTGCTGTTTGGACTCTTTGGAGTTGTGTCAGTGTCTCCAGCTGCCATCAGAGTCTGACTGACAGCTTTTGTAACACTGCAGCTGCTTCTGACTGGCTGAACTACAGCTCAGACCGGCCCTCTGCTCTGACGTCATACTGACATTTCTAGGTTTGGATTTAAAGGTGTGAGGAAGTGATGAACACAGACAGCAGCAGCGTCTGTCAGTGTCTGCAGACGGAGGAGGAGGAGGAGGACGTCTCTCTGACCTCATCTGGACTTTAACATGTGAGCAGCCTGACAGGTAACATTACACACCTTTGATGGAGAAACTCTGCTGTTGCTCCTTCGATTTGTGGAATTCATAATACACGTCAACACTGGTGTTTACTGTTTGTAGATCTGAAGATTCACTAATTAATTTACTAATTATTCTGTGATTTGTGACTTTTTGGCCAAAGTGAGCCTGTATATGTTCAGTGAATTCAGATTTAATCAACAGGAAACAAGTTAGATTTGAATGTCTTCACTTCTGAGGAATGGGGAAGTGTCTTTCTGCTCCGACAGCATGAAGACTTTTTACTCTCTGACTCAAACTTGATCAGCTGGTTACTCTCTGACAGCACTAAACTACAGGCCCACGGCTGTTAGGGGTGTACAATTCAGAAAATGTCATGATTCGATTCCAGTTTTTGGGCTGACAATTTGATTCAATATTGATTTTTGATTCAAAAACGATTATTGATTAAAAAAAGAATTCACACTATGTAAATGTATATATATATATATATATATATATATATATATATATATATATTATATATATATATATATATATATATATATATATATTTTAGATTTTTTTATTTAGTTTATTAAGTATCTCTTATTGTCAGTATCATTCATTTGGATTTGTTTATTTGTTATTTTAACATCCTGTTTATGATGTATATGTGTGTGTGATGTCTGTAAGATACTGGGACCTTGAATTTCCCCTTGGGGATCAATAATATCAATATATCTATCTATCATGTGATTGCAGTAGCCCTACAATAAATGATGAGTCATTTTTTTACCCAACACTTTTTTTAAAACCTACCAAAAATAAATAACAAATATATACACTCTTTGTAGTGAAAATAACGTAAGTGGCCGGTGTTTATACTTGTGCGCTGGTTTGTGCGTCGAGCCGGCGTGTGTGTGTGTGTGTGTGTCTGTGTGAGTAGGTGATAGAGTGAGGGAGAAGTGAGAGAGTGAAGGCGATAAGCTTTGGAGTGAGTAGTGACTCTAGTGAGAGAAACTAAGAGCCTCCCCTGTTCTTTCTGACCACGGTGGGAAATCTGGAGCAGGAAAAGTTAACCCTCTCCTTGATTTCATAACGCCATACCTGTCTCTCTCTCGTTGACTGACTCGCTTGTGTTGTTCTTGTGTGTCCGACTATGCATACTTTCGAACACCCGCCCAACTCTACCTCTGATTGGCTTACCATGACATTTTACTCAACCTCAGCCAATCGTCAGCATTTATGCACTTGCGTCGTTGCACTGCCCACTAAACAAGGAAGAACAGTAAAAAACAGTATTTGCCTCTTGGCTCAGACTCAGAGATCTAGTTGGTCTGATGAAAAAAAACAGCTTCAAATATAGTAACACGCATTTTTTGGCAGTAACGGTAACGGCGTTATTAACATGGGAAGAGTAATCAATTAGATTCCATGTTACTGAAAAAAGGTAAAAGTAAAAGGTCAAAGTGTGTTTTTAATGTTGGATGTTGTGTTATCTTGTGTAATGACTGGAGTTATCTGACTGTTTGTGCCTCCTGTTCTAGTTTGACTCAGTCAGTCTGCTCTCCAGCTCTGTGGAGATGGTGTGGGTAAAGTGCTCCATCTAGTGGACTGATAGAACTACAGCTCATCTGTGGTTTCTCTGCCTCACACATGTTGGAACCATGGTTACAGCTGCTCAACCATGGCTCATTTAATGTCACATTGTTATTGTTATCTTTTTCTTAGGGCTGCACGATATGAGGGAAATATGCGACTACTTTGTTAGTATTCTGCCAAAATACAACACATTATTTGTTGAATAAGAAAGAAAGTATTTCCAATATTCTTTTATTTAAAAAAATTGAATGTTGAACTGAACACAAAAGGCATCAATTAAAAAGAAATAATTACATTTTAAAGTGCAGTTTTCTACTGATACTCTTTCAACTAACTCAAAAACTCCCTGACTGTAATATCGCAGTCTTTCCAGATGTGTTTATCGTTGAAGTTATCATGATGATAAAAAACAACAACGATATATTGTGCAGCCAAAGTTGTAATTGTGTTTTAGTTTTTAAAGTGAATGATGTTGGCTGTGGTTGGGTTCTTGTTGTGGCGTCTTCACTGTAAACTAGCTCCCAATCCACACGGTCCACTCCTTTTATAACAGACAAAATCACTCTTTCATTTTCATACAGATGGGAACAAACAACTTGAGACATCTGAAACAGTGTCAACGGTCAGTCAGATGTCTCAAGTTGTTTGTTCCCATCTGTATGAAAATGAAAGAGTGATTTCTCCTCTCCTTCATGTCATGCTGTATCTGTCCCTGCGAGAGATAATAGAGAGTTAAGATGGCGACACAGTGTGTCTGTGCGTGTTGCTTTAATGTGACATGCACCTACAACACCAGAACAAATTCCTTGTGTGTGTAAACATACTTGGCAATAAAGCTTTTCTGATTCTGATTCATATCTGCATAGGGAGCAGGTCTTCACACAAAGTCTGCCATGAGGGAAGACCACCGTAGGTTTTTCTACTCACTTGGAAAAGGGAGGTGTGCGGGGTATTCAGTCGGTCACAGTCTGCAAACTCACCACTAGATCATACACACTGGACCCATAGAGCAATAGCAGGAGCTCTAACTGGCCAGACTCTTCACATAAATCTATGTTGACCAATCAGAACTCCTCTTGCTGCTCTGAGACATTTGTGTTACAGTTTTACTTCAATTTGATAGAACTTTTTGATTTTTGCAGGAAACCACGATGACGGCACTGGACCTTTTCAACACTCTGGAGGATTTAAAAGAAGATGAATTTAAGACATTCAAATGGCATCTGCAGCAAGATATCCTGGAAGGTTACCAACGCATCAAAGTGGCCAAGCTGGAGAAGGCAGAAAGGCAGGACACGGTGGATGTGATGGTGAATACCTATCAACTTCATGGAGCTCTGAAGGTGACCAAGAAGGTTTTAGAGTTGATCAACAGGAATGATCTAGTGCAGAGTCTGCCAGACACCAGCTCAGGACCAGAAGGTCAGTCAATCTTTTTAATGTATTTTCAGGCAGAAAGAATGAAGTATGCTTTTGCCTCACAGTAGCATAGTGTATATAATGGCTTGACTGACTGTGAGGAGTATTTGCATGTCTTTTAATTTAATTTAATTTAATTGTAACTGTACCTTTTCGGGTGAGTGCTGTTGCTGTTAATGACAGTAATGCATCAAAGATAATTTAAATGTTACTACGCATTTCCACACAGAGTCAGTGGATGTCAGCGATGTTGGAGAGACTTCAGAGAACACAGGAACTCCCTCCTCTCAGAGCAAAGGTAAGCTGCTGTATTCTCTGGTCAGTATGGAAGCCCTGAGTGACAAAATGGCAGTTTAAAGTTTGAAAAAATATAGTCTTAGGAAGTTAGTGACTCCATTCTCCAACAAGTAAATTATGGTGTACTACAATTTACTTGAAGAACTTTAGCTTCCCGAGCTAATGTGAAAGTGTTGACATATGAAAGCATCAAACATGTATTTTAGATGAAGGAGATGAGCAGATATCCAGTAGTTCCTCGTCCCTGTGTGCTCAGCGCTGTTAAAGTGTATGTGTGGGACGCAGGAAGTTTTGGAAACAAACACTGTAGTGCTGCTCAACTCTATTGTAGTCCAGCCTTTACTTCAGAGGCAAAAGCACATCACTTTGTAACACACAGAGCTCAACACACAGGGTAAAAAGAGGAGCTGCAGCAATGTGCAGTACAACAAAAATATGGTGTTTGTCAAAAACTAAACCATGTAAACCTATTCTGGTACAACCTCTAAATACAATTATGAACCTGAAAATGAGCATAATATGAGCACTTTAAGGTAACCGAGGATCAGCCATAAACTGTCGTACAGCGACCAGCAGCTTCACAGCTTCCTCAAGTTTAACCCAACTTCATTTATACATGTGTTTGGTGACAAGCACGAGGTGAAACCAAAATAGGCTTTCTCCAACAAGTACTTTTGTGACTCTGCATTTCGTTGTACTTTTATGTCGTGATATAGGTCTTAAATTGTATTCATGGAGGTGTCGTCAGCACACCTCAGTTTACAAATGTGAAGGCAGAGAATATAACGCTTAATGTCAACAACACTTATGGTAATGTTTCCACTGAATTCATAAATGAAATAAATCCTTATTTATGTTTAACTATGTACATGCTAAACTGTACTTAACGAAATGCCTTCAATTATTTTGCATTTCTCAAGAGCTGTTGCATGTCTGTGTTTCAGTCGCATCTGACAGAACAGATGAGACGAAAGCCGTTTCTCCCAAAACCGAAGGTATTGTGTGTGTGTGTCTGCTAATTAAACATAGCTAGACAGAAGTTCTACTGACAGAGTAGAACTGAGTCTGAGAGGGAGGTGTGTGAATTTGAATGCAAATTGGATCAATCAAATAAAACTGGATGGTAATAACTACATTATTTCTGTTTCAGTGGATGCCAGTGGTGTTGAAGAAACTAAAGGTACATTAGCAAAATATTATTAAAGTGGGATTTTGCTTTGTCGTGTGTGTGTAAGAATTTTGTCTTAAATTTATTTATTTGAATATTTTCTGAAGCCACTGTACGTTACATGTGCATTTTAATGCAAAGGGCCTTTCTATTAGATGCAAATAAAATCTGTACAAATTAAGATCAATAAAGCCACTTGGCGACTCATTCAGATTACAATCTCATATTGTACTAAAATAGTTCACCAAAACGTGTTTCTGAAAATATTTTAAGAGAGAAATAGGCCGTGCAGTTGCTGAATCTGTCTTCATTCGCCATTTCCGGGTGAGTCCCGACTGCCCTGTCTCAGACTGAGCACGACAGGTCGGCAAAAATGAAGGCCGACGGTCCCTCGGACGGACGACGGCACGGAACACACCGAACAGACTCGAGTCACTGACGTCGCCAGACTGTCCCACGGCCGATTATCGGCCCGGTGTGTAACTGCTTTTAAGCTAACCGAGGATCCGCTATGAACTATGTTGTACAGCCACGAGCAGCTTTACAGCTTCCTCAAGTTTAACCCAACTTTATTCATACATGTGTTGGCGAAAAGCACTTGAGGTGAAACCAAAATAGGCTTTCTCCAACAGACTTTGCATCTGTATCATACAAAGTGGTATTGACAGGATAAATTCAATTCAGTTTTATTTATAGTATCAACTCATTACAAGAGTAATCTCAAGACACTTTACAGATCATTTATAAAGACCCAACAATTTCCCAAAGCAAGCAATTTGGGGCAACAGTGGTGAGGTAAAAGCCAGACGCCTCGGACAGAACAACGCTCTTTGTGGGCGGCATCTGTCGCTGCCGGTTTGGACACAGAAACTGATACAGATATAGAGAAATATGATTGATAATAATTACAGAAATACAGTTAGCCTAAAACTAACATTTGGATATTGAAATACTGGATGATGCTTCATCAGGGTTTGACATAAGCAAGGGCCCGATGGCCCGGGTCCAGTAAAACAGCATGTCAGAACAAGCATTACTGTAGAATAACTATGAATTATCAGAGAGCAAATCCAACTAAATTGACTGAACTCATATTTGTAGATCAGAATAGTTTTTGTTTGTTGTTTGGATGAACAATGCATATTTGATTAGTAAATTAAAAGGAATCAGTTTTCTTGGTTTGGCAGCGCACAAAAACTTTGTAGGTCATCCCACCAAACAGCATATTTATGTTTTTTACTGGCAGATGCCATTGACAAGAAGGAACCTTCAGGCAACACAAAGTCAATGGGGAACAGAGAATTATTTCCCCTCCGATGGGATCGGGATGCGCTTTTTCTCTATATACAGTGCCTTGCGAAAGTTTTCGGCCCCCTTGAACTTTTCGACCTTTTGCCACATTTCAGGCTTCAAACATAAAGATATAAAAATGTATTTTTTTGTGAAGAATCAACAACGCTCTCATATCCAGGTGTTAGAATGGCCAAGTCAAAGTCCAGACCTGAATCCAATCGAGAAATGGTGGAAAGAACTGAAAACTGCTGTTCACAAACGCTCTCCATCCAACCTCAATGAGCTCGAGCTGTTTTGCAAGGAGGAATTGGCAAAAATGTCAGTCTCTCGATGTGCAAAACTGATAGAGACATACCCCAAGCGACTTACAGCTGTAATCGCAGCAAAAGGTGGCGCTACAAAATATTAACTTAAGGGGGCTGAATAATTTTGCATGCCCAATTTTTCAGTTTTTTATTTGTTAAAAAAGTTTATTTCGTTCCACTTCATGATTGTGTCCCACTTGTTGTTGATTCTTCACAAAAAATTAAATTTTTATATCTTTATGTTTGAAGCCTGAAATGTGGCAAAAGGTCGAAAAGTTCAAGGGGGCCGAATACTTTCGCAAGGCACTGTAGTTGTAGTCTTTACAGTCACTGTGTCATCTGGGTTAGTGATAAATCTAACCTATGTCCTCAGATACTGATATTTCCTTCAACAATGTCACTAAATTCACCCCAACTAACTATGCACCTGAACAGTTTATGATGTTGTAATCCTACACAATCAAAACTCACATATTCTGTGTTTTCATGTGTGTTTAAGGAGATATGATGCAATATGCCTTATTTGGTTATGGCAGAAAGAAAATGGAAGCCATGGCCACCTTGAGGAGTCTTTGCGATGGCTCCCTTTCTAAAAACATCCACGTCCCACATTCCATGCTTTTATAAAAGAGTGAACATATCAACTAAGCTATGATGCATCTACATCTGTAGACCAACAGCCTGATACTTTGTTTTTTATATTTGTGATCAACACAGACGGGATGGTTCCAGAACCAAAGCCAGCACGGCACATCTCAAAATACAAAGAAAAGATTCAGCCAAACTTCAAAGACCGTTACAAGCAACTACGAGAAGGGGTGACAGAGGTGAAACAACCTCTGGATAAGATGTACACACATCTGACTGTCATAGCTGGGGGTGACGTACACATCAACACACAGCATGAGGTCAGTCAGATTGAGAGAGTGAGGCCAGCAGATAATGAGACAACAATTGAAACTTGTGACATGTTCAAACACCCCTCTGAGGAAGACCGCCCCATAAGAACAGTGCTGACCAAGGGAATCACAGGAATTGGAAAAACATTTCTTGTGCACAAGTTTGTGTTGGACTGGGCTGAAGGAAGAACCAATCAAGATGTGCATCTCATTTTCCCCTTCACCTTCCGCCAGCTGAATTCATGGGAGGGAAAGGAGGTATGTTTGGCAGAGCTCATTCATGAATGTATCTGGGAGACCAAAGACATCAAGGAAGAAGCTCTTAATCACATCTTTACAGAGCTGCAGTCAACAGGAAACACCAACTTTGACAGGAGTGAATTCAAACTTCTGTTTGTTTTGGACGGACTGGATGAGAGCTGCTTTGATCTGGACTGCTCCACCAATGAAATCCATGCAGGTAAATTGGATGTGACAGCGCCGACCTCAGTGGACAAGCTGCTGACAAACCTCATCAAGAAGAAACTGTTTCCCTCTGCTCGTCTCTGGATAACCACACGACCTGCAACAGCCAATCAGATCCATTCTGACTTCGTAGACATCACAACAGAGGTCAGAGGGTTCTCCGACCCACAGAAGGAGGAGTACTTCAAGAAGAGATTCACAGATGAGGAGAAGGCCAGCAGAATCATCTCCCACATCAAGACATCACGAAGCCTCCACATCATGTGCCACATCCCAGTCTTCTGCTGGATTACTGCTAAAGTTCTAGATAAAGTAATAAAAACCAGAGAGGGAAGGGAGCTGCCCAAGACCCTGACTGAGATGTACGCAGAATTCCTGCTGCTTCAGATTCATCAGACAAAAGAGACTAATGACCCAGAAAAGTGCATTCAGTACATTAAGTCATTAGCAAAACTGGCTTACCATCAGTTGGAAAAGGGCAACCTGATCTTCTATGAGAAAGATCTAGAAGAGAGTGGCATTGATGTCAGTGGAGCTTCAAAGTGCTCAGGGGTGTTCACGGAGATCTTCAAAAAGGAAAGTTGGGGAAAGAATGACAAAGAAAAGATGTTTAGTTTCATCCATCTGAGTGTTCAAGAGTTTCTGGCTGCTCTTCATGTAGAGAGGGCAGTAATTAAAAAAAACAAGAATGTGATGTTTGGGCAAAGTTTGCGTGAAAAAGGGCGAATGGTTTTCAGCAACAAATCTATGATGTCTAAGGTCCACATGTTTGCTATTGACAAGGCCTTACAGAGTCCAAACGGCCACCTGGACTTGTTCCTTCACTTCCTACTGGGTCTTTCACTGGAGACCAATCAGAATCGCCTTCAAGACCTGCTGGCTCAGACAGGAAGTAGCTCAGAAACCAATCAGGAAACAGTTGAGTACATCAAGAAAAAAATCAGTGAGAGTCAGTCTGCAGAGAGGAGCATCAATCTGTTGCACTGTCTGAATGAACTGAATGATCGTTCTCTAGTGGAGGAAATCCAGCAGTACCTGAGTTCAGGAAGTCTCTCCACAGATAAACTGTCTCCAGCTGACTGGTCAGCTCTGGTCTTCATCTTACTGTCATCAGAAAACGATCTGGACATTTTTGACCTGAAGAAATACGGTGCGTCAGAGGAGGCTCTTGTGAGGCTGCTGCCAGTGGTCAAAGCCTCCAAAAAAGCTCTGTAAGTAATAACAATCTGTTTTTGTTTATATGTTGCTCTTGTAATTTTTTAAATTTTTACATTTATAGTCAATTTTACTTGTATTGGGCTAAACCTATGTATACTATTATAATCCTTTTTGTCTTTTTAGGTGTGACATTGTATGATCTGTCCAGGGACAGCAGAAGTAAAATAGCCTTTTGGCTAATTCTGGCACATTTTACATTTTCATATGTATTATTAGTGTGCATTGTCCCTGTTAAATAAACCTGAAATAAATAAGTAAATAAGTGCACAGATTACTGAAGCTACTAACTTTATCAGAGGTATAGGGTTGTTCTCAACTAATTAATGTTTTAGTCAACTGATAGTCAATATTTAGTCAACATATTGATTAGTTGATCAATTGAAAAACCTGCACATTGTTTGTTCAGTTTCATTGTACCTTCACACATTAATGCAGCCAAATGAAGAAAACAAGATCTGCCATTTTGTAATTCATTTGAGGCTGAAATTAATGAATGTGAATGACTGGGATCCAACAGATGTGACTATATTTTTTTTAAATTTAATTTAATAGTTTTCAGTAATATACACAATACAAGACATAGATTTGTTGTGTTTGACTCATTAACTCAGTCTGGACAACCGTAGAAATGTGATGTGTTGTAGATGTGTAAGGCTACGTTCACACCACAAGTCTTACTGCTTAATTCAGATTTTTTTGCTCAGATTCAATTTTTTGTTTGGCTGTTCACATTACCTTTTAAAATGTGGCCTATATCAGATTCCAGTCTGAACTGTTTGTGGTTTTGAACTGAACCGCATGCTCAACAGAACAATAACAATGACATAAGACGCAGCACGCTGTTGCACTAAGGTTAGGGTTATGGAGGAAGTAAGCATTTTGCAGTCATAACATTAACAACCGAGGAGGAGCTGAGGAGGAGAAGAATGAAGAGAGAGAGAAACAAATTGGCTATTTTGGCCTTTTGCGAGGTTATGGCTGCAAATTCATTACAGAGGTCTGTGTGGATGCAGAGACTGAGCCAGGAGTGGTGGGACTGCATTGTGAATAGCTTCACAGAGATGCAGTTCATTCAAAACTTTTGGATAAAAAATCAGATCTGGGCAAGATGTGAGTGTTCGCACTTCTGAAGAAGTCTGACCTGGTCACTTGACCTCAAAAAAATCTGATTTGGGCCATCTTTTGCCTACAGTCTGAATGTAGCCTGCTATGAAGCTGCTTTCTACTGCACTGAAGAGTACACACTGTTAACTGGAGACTATCAGGTCAGCAATAATGAAGCTATAAAGAGTGATCCATTATATTACATTTTATTTAGCTGATGCTTTTATCCAAAGTAAAATACAGTGACTGTCAAGTGCAGGCAACCATGTAGGTAAAACTAAGAAGAGCAGGAATCACATAGAAGTACATAGCTTCAAATAAGCTAAAATACAACATGTAAGTGCAATTTCTTTTATAAAACCATGATCTTCTTAGGTGCAGTTGTAAGAGCGTGAGCAAGCAGCAAGCATATTGGCAAGAGCCTGAACCAGAACCTGAGGGTCAGAAAAGGCCATTTCCTTCTGAAGTTATGCAGTATGATCGGGTTGTTGCAGCAATGTTGGCAGTGAGGGAGAGTTGGCCATTAAGAGTCACACCCAGGTCTCTAGCAGTCCTGGTGGGGGACTACCACAGAGTTGTCGATCTGGGTGGAAGAGCCCTTCCCTGGAAGGAAAAGGAGCTCAGTCTTGTCAAGGCTGAGTTCAAAGTGGTGTGTGGACATTCAATGAGAGATGTCAGTCAGACAGGCAGAGATACTTGCTGGTACTTGTGTTTCAGACTGGGGAAAAGAGAGAATTAGTCAGGTGTCATCTGCATAGTTGCGATAGAAAAACAGCCATGTGAGTGACAAACAGAACCAAGAGGGAGTTGGTGTACAGAGAGAAGAGGAGGGGGACCAGGACAGAACCTTGAAGGATCCCATTGTGAGTGGACAAGGTTCTGACACAGATTATCTCAAAGTTACCCGGTAGGTGCGGTCATTGAGGTAAGATGTGACCAGAGAGTGTGCAGAAACTTAGACACAGATCCTGAAGGGTGAAAATTAAGTTCTGGTAGTTCACTGTTTCAAATGCAGCAGAAAGATCCAGAAGGATGACTACAGAGGGGAGAGAGGCTTCTCTAGCAGTTTCAAGCCGCTCAGTGACAGGAATGAGGGCAGTTTTAGTTGAGTGGCCTGCCTTGAAATAATTCTGGTGAAGATAAGAAGAGAGATGGTTGAAGATAGCATGTTTGAGTGTTTTGGAGAAAACGGAAGAAGAGAGATAGGTCTGTTGTTGTTAACTTCAGACAGGTTGAGTGTGGCTTTCTGTTGGAGAGGGTTCTCTCTCGCTTCTTTGAGAGAGTCCAGGAAACAGCCAGTTGACTAGGTGGTGATAATAAGATGAGCGGGAAAAGGGTGACCCAAATCTTTCACAGGGTGTTGTCATTTTTCTTTTCCTGGTAGTTACCTAAATATAAGTGTAATAAATAGCAAATATAGATAAACATTTTTGCCCTTATGTTGTGTTCATATGTTTAGGCTGAGTGGCTGTAACCTGTCAGAGAGAAGCTGTGAAGCTCTGTCCTCAGTTCTCAGCTCAGAGTCCTGTAGTCTGAGAGAGCTGGACCTGAGTAACAACAAACTAATGGATACAGGAGGGAAGCTGCTTTCTACTGGAGTGACGAGTCCACACTGTAAACTGGAGACTCTCAGGTCAGAAATGATAAACCTGTAAAGGGGGAACTAGATCTGTCACACAGTGTTTTCATTTTTCTTCAGTTAACCACTTTATTTTATGATAATAGTAATGCCTACCTAAATATAAGTGTAATAAATATCAAATACAGATTTTTTTTTTTTTTTTATACACATGTTCTGTACATATGTTTAGACTGAGTGGCTGTAACCTGTCAGAGAGAAGCTGTGAAGATCTATCCTCAGTTCTCAGCTCAGAGTCATCTAGTTTGAGAGAGCTGGACCTGAGTAACAATGAACTGAAGGATTCAGGAGGGACGCTGATTTCTACTGGAGTGAAGAGTCCACACTGTAAACTGGAGACTCTCAGGTCAGGATTCAGCTTCAGTTAAACAAATAACCATTTAAATGTTGCTTGATATAGAAGTTAATTTGTGTTAAAAAAGATACCCAACATCTTTCAGCCAATTGTTGTAAACTAAAGGGTTTGTGGAGACTTTTTTTAATCTCAGGACTCTGTATGATACTCTGTGATTCACTCACATATTCCCAGTGCAGCTGGCTGTATCATAAAGATTTTTTGTGATCTTACAGATGTCTGCTTTATCTACCAGCTGTGATAAGAAACCTTTAGGGCTATACTAACTTAATTCAAATTACTTTGTCATGTTTTATGCCAACTTTTAAATCCAGTATTTCCACAGACTTTTCTGATTTATTTTAATCTTTTTGTTGGACTGGCTATGGGCCATGCAGAAGTTTGCCAGTTGAGTGAGAGCTCAAAAATGAATTAATGCAGATTTAATACAAATTACTTTGTGTCAAATTCTGCTGGCATTTGAATGTTTAGCAACAATGTATTTCAAAGAAGTGGACTGAGACAATTTAACATTTAGCTAAAATTAGGAAACTTACACTGAAGAAGAACGACATGATGAAAATGAATTCATTATTATTATTATTGTAAATTCAAGTCATTTTCTGTGTTTGTGTGTGTGTGTCCAGTTTGTCAGGCTGTCTGATCACAGAGGAAGGCTGTACTTCTCTGGCCTCAGCTCTGAGCTCCAACCCCTCCCATCTGAGAGTGCTGGACCTGAGCTACAATCATCCAGGAGAGTTGTGAGTGAAGCTGCTTTCAGCTAGACGGGATGATCCACACTGCAGACTGGACACTCTACGGTATGAACAGAGAGCAGAGCTCAGTGTTGGTTAACAATGTGTACCAGAAGCCCTGGTGATAACAGTGAAGAAAGTAACTGATGTGCTGAAAATCTTGTCCCCACTGAGACTCAACTCCAATTAATAAGTTACATTCTTATTGGAGCACTTTGAGAACATCTCAATTATGTTGATGTTCAGAGTTAATCTTTGACCTTAGAAACCTGAGATGTTTGATATACACTCACCTTGAAGATTATTAGGAACACCCTACCAATACCTTGGTTGACCCCTTTTCTCCTTCAGAACTGCCTTAATTCTTCATGGCATTGATTCAACAAGGTGCAGGAAGCATTCTCTAGAAATCTTGGCCCATATTGATAGGATAGCATCTTGCAGTTGATGGAGACTTGTGGGATGCACATCCAGGGCATGAAGCTCCCGTTGGGTTGATATCTGGTGACTGTGGGGGCCATTTTAGTATGGTGAACTCATTGTCATGTTCAAGAAACTAATTTGAAATAATTTGAGTTTTGTGACATGGTGCATTTCCCGCTGGAAGTAGCTTTATTTAGCTTTATGACTGGTGGTCATAAAGGGATGGACATGATCAGAAACAATGCTCAAGTAGGCTATGGCATTTAAACGATGCCCAATTGGTACTAAGGGGCCTAAAGTGTGCCAAGAAAATATTCCCCACACCATTACACCACCACCACCAGCCTGCCCGGTGGTAACAAGGCATGATGGATCCATGTTCTCATTCTGTTTACGCTAAATTCTGACTCTACCATCTGAATGTCTCAACAGAAATCGAGACTCATCAGACCAGGCAACATTTTTCCAGTCTTGAAAAGGTGCAATTTTGGTGAGCTTGTGCAAATTGTATCCTCACTTTCCTATTTTTAGTGGAGATGAATGGTACCCGGTGGGGTCTTCTGCTGGTGTAGCCCATCCACCTCAAGGTTGTTTGTGTTGAGGCTTCACAAATGCTTTGCTGCATACCTCGGTTGTAACGAGTGGTTATTTGAGTCAAAGTTGATCTATCAGCTGGAATCAGTCGGCCCATTCTCCTCTGACCTCTAGCATCAACAAGGCGTTTTCGCCCACCGGACTGCCGCATACTGGAAGTTTTTCCTTTTTCAGACCATTCTTTGTAAACTCTAGAAATGGTTGTGCATGAAAATCCCAGTAACTGAGCAGATTGTGAAATACTCAAATCAGCCCGTCTGGCACCAACAACCATGCCACGCTCAAAGTTGCTTAGATCACCTTTCTTTCCCATTCTGACATTCAGTTTGGAGTTCAAGAGATTGACTAGACCTGGACCACACCCCTAAATGCATTGAAGCAGCTGCCATGTGATTGGTTGATTAGATAATTGCATTAACGAAAAATTGAGCAGGTGTTCCTAATAATCTTCAAGGTGAGTGTATGTTTAAGATGAGAGATGAGGAAGCTTCTGAATGTTCATTCTGACTTTGTTTCTTCCTCCAGGCTGGATCATGGTGGAGAGCAGTGGCTGAAACCTGATCTGAGGAAGTGTGAGTATGCTATATCTTTGATTCATAAAAACAAGGCTCAACATCTTACAGTAGGATTCATATTGTGTTAGTATTTCTTTTCGATTGCTATCAAGCATCAGTTAAAACGGAAGTCACATTGTCAAAACTATTCACAGAGAAACAGAAGTCACAAACTGTGAATCATGTTTCATTGCTTTAACACAAAATGCAGTCAATGACCACATTTTCCAAAATCCTTGAACTCTTTTCTCATGCAGACTCCACCACAAGCAGAACACTTTATTTCTGCAGCACATTGTCCAAATGCTGAGACTTGTAATTGTTATTTTTATTTTTACTTTTCATTTACAGCATAAGTTGATTTGTTATTGAATGTATGATTATGTCATGTGTTAACTGTGTTTAATGTCCATATTCAATCTGGTATACTGTATGTATTAGTAATAGAGAATAGAGAAACAGAGAGAGAGAGACAGAGAGAAAGAGAGACAGACAGACAGACAGAGAGAGAGAGAGAGAGAGAGAGAGAGAGAGAGAGACTGAGAGAGAAAGAGAGACAGAGAGACAGACTGAGAGAGAAAGAGAGACATAGACAGAGAGAGAGAGATTTTTATTTTTGAAACCAACTTTATTTGCCGCACATTTTCATTCTATTTCAAGGCTCAATAAATTACAGCAGAACACATTATTAAAATAAGTAGTACGTAAGTACATGAGCACGTCTACAAAGGTAAGCATCTCTTCTGAGACAGAACAGAGAACCTGATTAAACCCCCAGACCTGCTGGAACCAGTTCAGGTCTCCAGCAGCTTTATAAAAGCTAAAATCCACCAGCAGTCTGGATTTGATTGCATTTACACACACGAGGGTAACATCTACATTTAAATCATCCTCCACCTTCCTTCTCCGGCTTACATACATCGCCATCTTGGCCTGTCCCAAAACAAAATTTAGAACCTGGCACTTGTGCTTATGATGGCGACTGTAATTAAAACCACAGACAAAAACCTGTTTGCTGAAAACCTCTCCACATACAGTTTGTAACAACAAAATCACAGCAGAAAGACGCTGACACTCAGAGAAGCAGTGAAATACTGTCTTTCTCAGTCCACAGAATGGACACTTGTCCTCAACAGCAGCGTTTATGACAGACACAAAAGAGTTGACCGCAATAATCCCATAAAGGATCCTCCACTGTAAGTCTGCATGTCTTTTAGCCAGTGGAGGTTTGTAGATGGACCTCCATGCAGGTCTAAAACTCAAATCCAGACCAAGGTGACTCCTCCATGGAGTGTCAGTCCAACCATTCAGCTTGGTCTTGTTCAGTGTTTTCACCATAAGACCATAGAACGCTTTTCCTGAGAGACGGCCCGCACCGGCTCCAGCAGACGGCCCCCACAGGCTTTATAATCCGGGAGCAAACCAAGGAAAGGATACGGGTCGTTCTCGTTCGGCAGCAGTGACCCATTACTGAAGGAGTCTAGAAGGGAACATTCATGTCCAGTCAGCTTGTGTCTCCAGTACTCCAGAAGTTGCCCGGTGACCCGGACCGACCTGAGACCAAGTCGAGCAGCCAGATGGACAGGGCCGTCCAGCCGAGGTCCAGCCAGCTCCACCACCTGACCCAGAGTGGAAATCCCTGCAGTTTTCAGCACCCTGGACAGAGTTGCTCCTCCCCAGCCAGGATAGTCCAGCACCATCCCAAACAGCACAGGTTCCTGCAGGAGCCAATGCAGAGAGTCCACCTGCTCCCCTCTCTGTCTCCTCAGTAAGTTCCACACAATAAGAACACTCCTATAAAAACCCAGCAGAGACAACTTGCTCATGTTGTTGGAGTCCATTAAAAACAAATTAAAATCCAGGCCGAGGCTGTTAAAATGCTGCAGAATACAGCGGGATAAAGGCCTCCACAAGACGTCTATCGGTCCAGTGAGCATCCTCTGTAAAATCTGGAGGCGAAAGGCAGCACCTCTGCTGGCCAAATGGACCAGTCCTTGCCCTCCCTCCTCTTTAGGGAGGAACAGGACGCTCTGTTGGACCCAGTGCATCCAATCCCAAAAGAAACCAACCAAAAGCCTCTGTACCTGGGACAGGAGAGAGGTCGGGGGGTCAACGCAGGCCATTCGGTGCCACAGGGAAGACAAGACCAAGTTATTGAAAATGAGGATGTGGCCACGGTAGGACATTTTTGGCAATAGCCACTTCCATCCATTGAGCCGACCTTTTACATTCTCCAAAACATTATCCCAGTTCCGTTGTATAAAGGTCTCATCCCCCAGGAAAACTCTGAGGTACTTCAGTCCTCCTTTTCTCCACACTAAAGCACCTGGCAGCCTGAGCCGATCCCCCAAACTCTCCCCCACCATCACAGCTTCACTCTTCCCCCAGTTCACTCTCGCAGATGAAATCAAACCAAAATCTTTAACAGTATTTTCTAAAACCTCAATATCTCTTTGTGAGTTTACCAAAACAATCAAATCATCTGCATAAACAGAAAACTTAAAAGAGACAGGACACTGAGGGAAACGTACACCATTCAAATTATTCCGTAATTTGTGAAGCAGAGGCTCAAAGGACAATGAATATAACATACCAGACAGGGAGCAGCCCTGCCTCACCCCCCTCTTGATGCTGAAGGGAGCACCCTGCCCGCCATTTATCTTAAGAACACTCGCAATGTCACTGTAGAGAACCTGGATCATGGCTATAAAACCAGGGTTGAACCCAAAAGCAGCCAGAGTCTGCCACAAGTACTGGTGTTCAACCCGGTCAAAAGCCTTCTCCTGGTCTATGGAAATAAGACCAGTTTCAACAGCCAATGAACTAGAGAGGTCCAAAACATCACGAATTAAAGTGACATTGTCACTTATGAGCCTATCGGGCACACAGTAAGTCTGGTCAGGGTGGATGATGGACGCCATTACCTCCCTCAATCTAAGGGCCAGAGCTTTGAACAGGATTTTATAATCCGTGCACAGCAGAGAGACCGATCTCCAGTTCTTCAGCTCTTGTAGGTTTCCCTTCTTAGGCAGCAGGGTGATGACGGCCCTCCTGCAGCTCAGAGGAAGTCTTCCATTCTGGGGACTGTCATTTGTCACCTCGAGCAGGTCCTGTCCTAAAATGGACCAAAAAGGCTTAAAAAAGTCAACAAGAAGGCCATCCATCCCCGGAGCTCTGCCGCTCTGCAAACTACCCGTGGCTGTAGTCAGCTCCTGCAGAGTTAACTCTGCTGCCAGCTGGGAGTTATCCTCTGTGCTTACCTGAGGGAGACCACTGAAGAAACTGCTGTACACATCTTGATTATCTGACCACTCACTCTTATAAAGGTCTCTGTAAAACTCGGCAGCAAACTTCCTAATCTCAGACGAGTCTGAGACTTCAGAGCCGCTACCCGTATGTAAAGAATGAATGATCTTCCTTTGTCCATTTTTCTTCTCTAGCCCAAAGAAGAACTGAGATGGAGCATCCATCTGTGAGATGTTCATAAACCTCGACCTGACCAGAGCTCCCTGTGCTGAAACGCCCAGCAGGTTGGCTATAGCCGACTGTTTAGACTTGAGGGAGACTAAATGCCTTCGATCTCCTGTAGAAACTGCTAAAGATTGCAACTTTTCTACCAATTTTTCAATTTTTCTCTCCAGATCCTTCATTGATTGAGACAACTCTCCAGTGACATTGCGTGTGAACTGCTGGCAAAGTTGTCTAATCTGAACCTTGCCAAAGTCCCACCACTGCTGAATGCAGGTAAAAGCAGGCCTGCTCTCTCTGTGGGAAGACCAAAACAACCTAAAAGCAGATTTAAAGGCCTGGTCATTCAAAAGAGCTGTGTTAAAATGCCAACAGGCGCTCTTTAAATGAACATTTTTTATAAAAACAGAGCAGGAGACAAGACAGTGATCAGTAAACCCACAGGCTGAATAACACACCTCTTAAAGATATGTACTAATTTCCTCAACACCTGAAGTGGAGGGGCCATCAATCAAAGGAGGAATCGCGACCACCGGAGCACCCTGGGCCACCATCCCCGGCAAATCCACCGCCAGCAGCGGATACCCGCCAGCAGCGGATCCCCGCCGGCAGCGGCAGCGCCCACCGCAGGCGCTGCCGAGAGAGAGAGAGACAGATAGAGACAGAGAGAGAGAGAGAGAGACAGAGAGAGAGAGAGACAGAGGGAGAGACAGACAGACAGAGCGAGAGACAGAGAGAGAGAGAGAGACAGAGAGAGAGACAGAAAGACACAGAGAGAGAGAGATTGAGAGAGAGAGAGAGAGAGAGAGAGAGAGAGAGAGAGAGAGAGAGATAGAGAGAGAGCGAGAGAGAGACAGACAGACAGAGAGATAGAGAGAGAGAGAGACAGATAGAGACAGAGAGAGAGAGAGACAGAGGGAGAGACAGACAGAGAGAGAGACAGACAGACAGAGAGAGAGAGAGAGAGAGAGACAGAGAGATTGAGAGAGAGAGAGAGAGAGAGATAGAGAGACAGAGAGAGAGAGACAGACAGACAGAGAGAGCGAGAGAGACAGAGAGAGGGAGAGACAGACAGACAGACAGACAGAGAGAGCGAGAGAGAGAGAGAGAGACAGAGAGACAGAGAGAGAGAGAGAGAGAGAGAGAGAGAGAGACAGAGAGAGAGAGAGAGAGAGACAGAGAGACAGAGAGAGAGAGAGAGACAGAGAGACAGAGAGAGAGAGAGAGAGACAGACAGACAGACAAAGAACATCCAGTCTGTACAGACATCGGAGAAGTGAGGCAACTGCTCCACCTCATCTTCCAGGAATTAGGCTAAAATATTTTTTTTTAAAAAGGATAAGGGAAGAATACCCATATGTATTCATTTGTGACTATTTCTTTCTTTTTAATTTCGCTTTTAATGAATCAATAACCAAGAATATACATAACATACATGACGAGATCTTTCTCCATAACTTCCTGGAACATCCAGGGGCTTCATTCATCGGTGTTTGGAGCCAAAAGTCTTAACTCTGACTTCCTACTCAGTATCAAACACCATGACATTGTTGTTCTATTGGAAACTTGGTGTAGAACAGATGTAAGTACTCACTGTCCCTCAGGCTATAAAGAAATTATTTTACCATCTTTAAAATACAAAAACATACAGCGTGGCAGAGACTCAGGGGGTGTTACAATTTGGTTTAAAGACTTTCTGACACCATATCTATCCGTCAAAAAGAAAGAACTCACTTGAGTATGGTTAAAGCTGAATAAAGGACTTATAAGTCATGAAAATGACCTCTACATCTGTGCAGTGTATGCCCCACCTGCAGAACCCCCATACTTAACTCTGAATGCAGACATTTCCAGGATCAGGGCAACGTGCTGCTATGTGGGGATTTTAATGCTAGAACAGGTTTAGAAAATGAAATAGTCGAAATAAGTGAGAAAGATAACAAATTCATTACATCGCCAAACTTGGAAAATCTCAACCCTGATTCTGTCATTAATAGAAATGGTAAGGAGCTAGTGCATCTCTGTCGAGGCCTAGGCCTGTACTTTCTGAATGGTAGGAAGACAGGGAACTCATTAGGCCGGTTCACATACTGCTCAGCTCCTGGGTCTAGTGTAGTCGACTACGCAATTACTGACATGGACCCTCCTCCATCAACGCATTCACTGTAAGACCTCAGTTACCACTTTCAGACCACTGCCAGATACATGTATATCTGAAAAGAACACAGGAAATTAAAATTATAGACACTAAAAAACTTGTAAAACTCAACCTGTCCTATAAATGGACATCTGTGTGACAGTGTGTCTGAATTCACCAATGCAGCTAACTCGGTTGAAATTACTAATCTCATTAACAACTTTTTAGTAACAACATTCACACCAAATCAAGCAGATATAACTATGGCAGTAAATCAAATAAATGAACTGTATCACAGGATCGCCCTCAAAGCAAATCTGTTGAGGGGTAATCCTAAACCCAAAAACACAACCCACAAAGAAAAATGGTTTGACAAGGAGCGTGAACTAATGAGGAAAAACCTCAGAAAAATCTCCACCCAAAAACACCGCCAACCAAACAACCCAGAAATTAGAGAAAGCTACTGCAGCAAACTCAAAGAATATAAACATGTGATTCAGAAGAAAAAACAAACACACTATAATGAAACCATTGAAGAAATAGAAACCTCAATAAGCCAGAATCATTTTTGGGAAAAATGGAATAACCTAAACCCAAAACAAAATCAAGACACACCTCTGACAGATGGAGAAACATGGAGGAACTACTCTGAAAACCTTTACAACCCAATCCCATCAGATAACCTTACAACTGGCCAACAAGGCATTACACAAACGTTACACTCCCTTGAAAAAATCATAAAAGACCCCATCAAAACCCACTGGACTATGAAATCACCCAAGAGGAGTTAACACACACACTCCATAAACTAAAACCAAAGAAAGTATGTGGACCTGACAGCATCAGGACTGAAATGCTGAAACACAGCCCCCCCTGAGCTGGAGAAGGCCCTTTTAAAGCTGTTCAATCTCGTTCTTCAAGCTGGCTGCTTCCCTGAGGTCTGGAACAGGGGGCTTATATCCCCCATCTTTAAGAGTGGAGACAAATTCGACCCCAGTAACTACCGAGGCATCTGTGTGAACAGTAACCTGGGGAAGGTGTTCTGCTGTATTCTAAACGCCCGTCTACAGGCCTTCCTTACCGAACACAATGTCCTGAGTAAAGGTCAGATTGGCTTCTTACCAAAACACCGTACCACTGACCACATCTACACCCTACACACCCTGATCAACAAACATCTTATTCAAGCAAACAAAAGTAAAATCTTCGCTTGTTTTGTTGATTTTAGGAAAGCATTGGACTCAATTTGGCATGATGGATTATTTTATAAAACTTTACAAAGCGGTGTAGGGTGTAAAATAGATGATATAATCAAATCCATGTATATGGACAACAAATGTGCTGTGAAAATTGATAACAGCAGAACAGAATACTTCACTCAGGGGCGTGGGGTGAGACAGGGCTGTAGCTTGAGTCCTACCCTGTTCAATTTCTATATTAATGAGCTAGCGGTGTTACTGGAACAATCTACAGCTCCTGGACTCCCCCTCAACAATACGGAAGTTAAATTCCTGCTCTTTGCAGATGACCTGGTGCTGCTCTCGCCCTCTGAACAAGGCTTACAGCAGCACCTGGACCTGCTAGAGCACTTCTGTCAGAACTGGCCCCTGACAGTTAATTTGGCAAAAACCAAGATTGTAATCGTCCAAAAGAAAGCCAGATCCCAGGCAACCAGACACCTTTTCACTCTAGGAAACACGGTCCTAGAGCATTCACAATGTTACGACTACCTCGGCCTGAAACTCAGAGCCTCAGGAAGCTTTGAGCTTGCAGTGAATGTGCTAAAAGAGAAACAATCACATCAAAGTCAAACAAATTATGAATCAAAGTAAGAAGAAATACCTGGAACATTGGGATGATCAAACAAAATCACAGTCCAAATTAGAATGCTACTTGTCACTAAAAAGAGATTATGAATTGGCAGAGTACCTCTCCACCGTCAGAGATACCAAGCAGAGACAGATTCTTACCAAGTACAGGCTCAGTGACCACAGCCTCGCCGTAGAGAAAGACCAGTACTAGTACAGTCTCAGTGACCACAGCCTCGCCGTAGAGAAAGGCTGGTACAGGCTCAGTGACCACAGCCTCGCCATAGAGAAAGACTGGTACAGGTACAGGATCAGTGACCACAGCCTCGCCATAGAGAAAGACCAGTACTAGTACAGGCTCAGTGACCACAGCCTCGCCATAGAGAAAGACCAGTACTAGTACAGGCTCAGTGACCACAGCCTCCCCATAGAGAAAGGCTGGTGCAGGTACAGGCTCAGTGACTACAGCCTCACCATAGAGAAAGGCTGCTACAAACAAGCATGGCTTCCAACAGAGCAGCGGACCTGTGGTGACTGTACGACTGGTGAGGTTGAGACAGAGATGCACTTTCTGCTATACTGTCCAAAGTTTGAACAGATAAGAAAATAATATTTTCTACAATTTTCAAACAAAATTGCAAATTTAAGCTCCCTTGAAGACTCTGTTAAACTGGCCCACCTGCTAGGAGAAGGACTGACTGCTCTGCTGGCTGCCAGATACGTTGCAGCGTGCCATGACATGAGGGACAGGGAGTCGGACACCTCGCCACAATGCCCAACCTAATGTCTCTATTAATCCAATGTATTGTAACGCATAGACTGTCTATATATGTGTGTGTGTGTGTGTGTGTGTGTGTGTGTGTGTGTGTGTGTGTGTGTGTGTGTGTGTGTACATGCGTATGTGTGTGTACGAAAAAGAGAGAGGAAGTGAATTTGTACATGCAATTTTTCATGTTAATGTTTCCCTTAATGCTATCAATGTTCTAATTGTTACTGTAAAAATTGTTATGCTGTTTTGCTTGTGCTTTGTTGTGTAGTATGATCATTAACTAATTGAACATTTCAGCAGAGGTGATCATTTCCATCCAGGTTTAGTAGCTTGACGGTTAGAGATCAGACTATAAAGAGAGGTAAAGAGATGTGAGAACATTGTGAAGTTCTGATCTAATTAACAGTCAGTCTGTTAATTAATAAACCATCAGCTGTGTTAGATGATAATCTGCTGCTGTGTTGTGTCTCCTTCTCTCCGTCAGATTCCTGTCAACTCACACTGGACCCAAACACAGCACGCAGAAAACTCAAACTGTCTGACAACAACAGGAAGGTGACACGTGTCATGGTGGATCAACCATATCCTGATCATCCAGAGAGGTTTGACTGGTGTCCTCAGCTGCTGTGTAGAGATGGTCTGACTGGTCGCGGTTACTGGGAGGTTGAGACGAGAGAAGATGAGAGGTTTTTATATCAGTGAGTTACAGAGGAATCAGGAGGAGAGGAGACAGTAATGACTGTTTGTCATTTTGGGTTTAATGATCAGTCCTGGGTGGTATTTCAGGTAGAAGGTTTAACAAACTCTGAGTCTAACCCTGATGTCTGAGTTGATTTACCCTGAGCTGGGAAACTCTGAGTTTTCGGTTTCAGAACAGCTGATATGAGTTGGTTCAATCAACTCAGAGTATGTTCACCACCACAATAAAAAGGCAGCATGAATGGAAACAAGATTCTACGATTCACCATGGCAACAACCACAAACAAACTGGTTGGCGGAAATACTCATGCACACAAACAGCGAGTTACAAAGAAAGTAACACAGCGGCTGCTGCAAAAGAGAGAGAATTTGCGTGGGAGAAAATTGCTGCTAGAGTAAATGTGTATATTCCAATATAGTGTATATCATATTTAATCATAAGAATAGCCTAACATTGAACCTATAATCTATTTCATTTAGGTGCAATCCTGCGGGCGAAAAAGTCCAAGGCCTACTAATCTCATTCTGAGGCTGCAGCACTATAATTATCATCCATAATCTTTTACTTTCAAAGGGTTTACATCATTCACCTGCAATACTGTGGAACTCCTTTAAAAAAAGTTTAAACACGTTTCAGAGCGAGTCACACTCCTCTGACGGTGCTTTGCTACAGTGGCTTTACTAAAATGATCCACATCGCCAATGTTGTAAAGACAAATGCCGATGGCAAAAAAACGTGATGCGACACAAATAATGTGTTGGGATGTAAGAGCATAGCTGGGTGATGTTAGTGATATGAGGAGGGATAAGGTTATGTAGGCTACATAACTGATCGACTGGGAAGAAAAACGATGGCTACCGCTCAAATAGGAAGTTATCTGAAAATTAAAATGTCGGGGCCTCAATATCATCTCCCGACGTTTGTTCAACTCTCTGTGAAGTAAAGCAGCTTCTTCATCAACGGGATCGTAGACAAAAGGAAATGCCATGTTTAGAGAAATAAAATGTTTTATAGTCTGCCTAACATGGTTAATAAACCAACATCATTTTTTTTTATTCATACAGGTAACAAACTACACTAAAATGTGCCTGATACAGACTGAATGAATGAATGAGGAAATTAAAGAGCGCTGTGTCAGAGGGAGGAGAAAACCTGCTCCCGACCAGGTTAGGTTCACAGACTCAGTTACCATAGTAACTAACTCTGAGGTGAAGTTACCTCTCTTTCTGAAACAGAAAACCCAAAGTTACCCTCATCTCAGGGTTAACAAACTCAGAGTTTTCACTAAACCTGCTTTCTGAAATACCACCCTGGAGTCTGATCTGCTCTGATCATGGTTACTCTGTCTGTCACAATAACAGAGAAACATCCATCTCCTCCTCCTCTGTCTCTGGTAGAGTAGCAGTGTATGTGGACTGTCCTGCTGGCTCTCTGTCCTTCTACACAGTCTCCTCTGACTCACTGATCCACCTCCACACCTTCAACACCACATTCACTCAGACTCTCTATCCTGGGTTTGGGTTCTGGTCTCGTGGTTCCTCAGTGTCTCTGAGTCCTCTGTAGGATGGAGACACACACACACACACACACACACACACACACACACACAAACACACACAAATGGAGCGCTGCAGCGGGAGAGAAAACTTTATTTGTGGCTCGGGGCCCTGAAGAGGCCTTCAGGATCAGTCTGTGTCTCTGAGTTATTTCTTTTTTGCTTCTTGGAGATTAAAATAAATGTAAATAAATGTTCATCCAGCTATGAATCAATAAAGTTTTCAAGTGAAGTATTTAAATATTAAAAGAAAAACAATCTAAATATTTTTGAGAATTTCAAAAAACTGTGAAGATATATAAAGTTAGTTTGAATAACTTTATTGGCATTCTTACATCAGAAAGAGTTAAACAGGAGAATAATATTATAACATAATAATGTTCATGTTCATGAATATTTATTGGTGGTAATCAGCTTACATATTTCAAAATAAAATACCTTCCTGTGAATCTTGTTTTTATTATTTTGTTTTGTTTTTACATGTTTGAAATAATAAAGCATTCATTCATTCATTCATTCCAGACTCATTTATTATTTTATTATTTATTCATAAATGAATTCATCCATGAAATCCCTTTTTATCTTAAAATATTTTTTAATATTGCAACTTTTTACTTTGACTTGGAATATTTCAAGTTTTATTTTGAAAATATTTCGACTTTTATTCTGAAATATCCTGACTTTCGTCTTCATTAAATCCAGACTAATTTTAAATAATTTCATAATAAAAGTCTCTCTTTCTCACCTGAACATGATTTTGTGAATAAACTTTAAAATATGAACCTGTGAGATACATATTTATATATTTATATATATTTATATATGTATTAATATAAGAATAAATACTTCTGATGGTTACAGTCTCTCTGTCTCCATGGCGATGAGAACGTCCCTGAAGCATAAATAAAGTTTTGTTGAAAGTCTTCAGCGCTTCACCGCCTCCTTGCCGCTTCGCGGCTTGTTGCCGAGCAACGCGTCCATCTCAGCAGCGAGGGGTGGAGTCAGCTGAGACAGCACCTGCAACCAGAGACACAAATATAGTAATATATTATGGGATGGTGTTATGAGATGGTATTATGGGTGTTGTGGTTGTGGATATTTCTGTTGTCTGTGTGTCAGTCCCTCCAGGATTTCGCGATCGCGCCAATTCACGCGAATTCAACCAATCACCGCGAATTTGGTGCGACTCACAATTTTGACCAATCACTGCAACTTTTCCGTGCATTTGGGGCTACTGCTCTGTACCTCCCGCGACTGATTCTTGCACACACACAGACACACACATACACAGACACACACATACACACACACACACACACAACACATGGTGGATGCAGGAGAAAAAGGAGGTGAGACGACACGATGACCTAAATTGAGGACAGCTACTCTCATTATTGTAAGTGCAATGATAAGTTAAAGTCAGTACTTTGTCAAACCGTATGAATGTGTGTCCAAGGCCAGGATAGTGTGTGTGTGTGTGTGTGTGTGTGTGTGTGTGTGTGTGTGTGTGTGTGTGTGTGTGTGTGTGTGTGTCCCAGGCCAGGATAGTGTGTGTGTGTGTGTGTGTGTGTGTGTGTGTGTGTGTGTGTGTGTGTGTGTGTGTGTGTGTGTGTGTGTCCCAGGCCAGGATAGGAAATTAACTAACAATATCAACAAGCCACTGACAGATATGTTCAAATTTGATTAATTCAATAAATTATTATTTTTGTCTAAAATCCACCAGCCGTTTTCATATTATACCAACATCTGCAGCATCCTGACCTTTTTGGTTACTAGGAAATCTCAGCCCAGAGTAATTTTATTCTCCCCAAAACAAGTTTCCTTTTTAATTTCAAAGAACTACACAAAAAAACTTTCTGTCTCCCGCAACTTCATTGCAACAAACAGACAAAGACATCGCAACTTTTATCAAATTTTTTTACAAAAGCTCCCGCAAAATCAGGCATTTTGGGCCGCAACAATCTCAAAAAAAGGCTGCAAAATCCTGAAGGTACTGGTTTGTATATTTCTGTTGCTGTCATAGCGTATACGCTGTAGTATTATTCTACACTATAGCATATACGCTGTAGTATTATTCTATACTATAGTTTATACGCTGTTGTATTATTCTATACTATAGCGTATACGCTGTAGTATTATTCTATACTATAGTTTATACGCTGTTGTATTATTCTATACTATAGCGTATACGCTGTAGTATTATTCTATACTATAGTTTATACGCTGTTGTATTATTCTATACTATAGCGTATACGCTGTAGTATTATTCTATACTATAGTTCAGTGGTTCCCAACCTGGGGTCCGGGGACCCCTAAGGGTGGCGGCAAAGATCACAGGGGGGGGCGCAACTCTTTATCTGGTTTGAGGTTGAGGTAAAAAAAAATATATTTGCACATGTTAAACAAATTATGATAATACACTAGAATATATAATGTATACAAAAGTCTGTATAAAAACTATATATTTTTGTTCTCGCTTAAACTTGTAGGCAGGCTACTTAGTAGGCCAAACCTCCGGGACCTCTTAACCTGGGACCTCTTAACCTGGGACCCTGCTGTCATCAGGTCAGCTGCTAGCTGCTATCATCCTCGTTTTTCCAACCGCCACTGCATCACTATTTTATGGGGGGGGGCACAGCTTTTCTTAGACATAAGTAGGGAGGGCGCCAAGGAAAAAAGTTTGGGAACCACTGATATAGTTTATACGCTGTAGTATTATTCTATACTATAGTTTATATGCTGTAGTATTATTCTATACTATAGTTTATATTCTGTAGTATTATTCTATACTATAGTTTATACGCTGTAGTATTATTCTACATTATAGCGTATACGCTGTAGTATTATTCTATACTATAGTTTATATTATAGCTAAAGTTAGAATACAAAGAGATGAATGGAGGCAGACTCTCTGGTCTCAACAATCCCCTTCACTCTGGGTGTGTGTGTGTGTGTGTCCATCATTGTGTGTGCGCGTGTGTCTGTGTGTGTCTATACATGTGTGTCTGTGTGTGTGTGTGTGTGTGTGTGTGTGTGTGTGTGTGTAGTGAGTGTGAGCAGTAGCGGAGATAGCGTGGGTGCTAGTGCCATGTCAATCATAGTGTGGCACTGATTGAGCGCACTTGGCCTGTTCAGCACCATCGCCGTCCCTTAGCTGTCGCTGTCCGTGGTGCTGAAACATTGTTACTTGACTGGCAAACTGCTTTCTTTGATCATCAATACAAACTTGTGTCTTTTCTTTGTGTTTTATTTGACATATAGGCTTACTGGGCTCAACAAGTGACCCATTATAACGTGCATTCATCAGATATTTTACCGTTTTTTTTAAATTTTAAGATGACATGGTAGCAAAGGGCCCCATGATGAAGCTCCGCCCCCACTGTACTGAGAGTCTAGTTCCGCTCCTGAGTGTGAGTGTGTGTGTATCTGTGTGTGTGTGTGTGTGTGTGTGTGTGTGTGTGTGTGTGTGTGTGTGTGTGTGTGTGTGTGTGTGTGTGTGTGTGTGTGTGTGTGTGTGTGTGTGTGTATGTGTGTGTCCAGCAGGGGGCAGCCTGCACACAAAGATGTGATCTGAAAAGAGCTGGGACCACCGTTTCCAAGGTTACTGTTGGTAATACACTAAGACGTCATGGTGTGAAATCATGCATGGCACGGAAGGTTCCCCTGCTTAAACCAGCACATGTCAAGGCCCGTCTTAAGTTCGCCAATAACCATTTGGATGATCCAGAGGAGTCATGGGAGAAAGTCATGTGGTCAGATGAGACCAAAATAGAACTTTTTGGTCATAATTCCACTAACCGTGTTTGGAGGAAGAAGAATGATGAGTACCATCCCAAGAACACCATCCCTACTGTGAAGCATGGGGGTGGTAGCAGCATGCTTTGGGGGTGTTTTTCTGCACATGGGACAGGGCGACTGCACTGTATTAAGGAGAGGATGACCGGGGCCATGTATTGCGAGATTTTGGGGAACAACCTCCTTCCCTCTGCATTGAAGATGGGTCGAGGCTGGGTCTTCCAACATGACAATGACCCGAAGCATACAGCCAGGATAACCAAGGAGTGGCTCTGTAAGAAGCATATCAAGGTTCTGGCGTGGCCTAGCCAGTCTCCAGACCTGAACCCAATAGAGAATCTTTGGAGGGAGCTCAAACTCCGTGTTTCTCAGCGACAGCCCAGAAACCTGACTGATCTAGAGAAGATCTGTGTGGAGGAGTGGGCCAAAATCCCTCCTGCAGTGTGTGCAAACCTGGTGAAAAACTACAGGAAACGTTTGACCTCTGTAATTGCAAACAAAGGCTACTGTACCAAATATTAACATTGATTTTCTCAGGTGTTCAAATACTTATTTGCAGCGGTATCATACAAATAAATAGTTAAATATCATATATTGTGATTTCTGGATTTTTTTTTTTAGATTATGTCTCTCACAGTGGACATGCACCTACGATGACAATTTCAGACCCCTCCATGATTTCTAAGTGGGAGAACTTGCGAAATAGCAGGGTGTTCAAATACTTATTTTCCTCACTGTATATATATATATATATATATATATATATATATATATATATATATATATGTGTGTGTGTGTGTGTGCTTGTTTTACTATATTCGTGGGAACCAAAAACCAGGAGTCCAGTATACTTGTGAGGTCCGGACAGCTTTGTGGGGCCAAAATGCTGGACCCCACAAGGTTAAAGGTCTGTTTGAGGGTTAAGACTTGGTTTTGGGATTAGGGTTAGAATTAGGTTATGGTTAGGGTGAGGGTAAGGGTTAAGGTTAGGCATTTAGTGGTGATGGTTAAGGTTAGGGTGAGGGGCTAGGGAATGCATTAAGATCAATCAATGACAGGTCCCCACAAAGATAGTGAAACAAACTCTTGTGTGTGTAGTGTGTGTGTGTGTGTGTGTGTGTATATGTGTGTGTGTGTGTGTGTGTGTGTGTGTGTATATGTGTGTGTGTGTGTGTGTGTGTGTGTGTGTGTGTGTGTGTGTGTGTGTGTGCGTGTGTATGTGTGTGTGTGTGTATGTGTGTGTGTGTGTGTGTGTGTGTGTGTGTGTGTGTGTGTGTGTGTGTGTGTGTGTGTGTATGTGTGTGTCCAGCAGGGGGCAGCCTGCACACAAAGATGTGACCTGAGTCTAAATTGAAAAACATGAATCATGTTTGAGTTAAATTATTAAAAAAAGATACAAAAATATATGAAAAACACAAAACAAAACTACTTCTGACTTTTAAATATTTTTTAAAATATATTGTCAATATTTTAAATATTTAACAATATTTCTATTTAGAAAAAAACACAAATGCAGTTAAAAAAAATTGTTTTAATATTATTTAAATCCACTGAATGTAGGTGAATGGAGTCGTGCCGTATTGGCGGGCATCTTGGACAGGTTACTGCACGCTGCCTAACCTGTCTGGTGTTGCCAAGTCCTCTGTGTGCGCGCCTGTGCACGGATTTTGCCAAGTCCTCCTAAAACTGCCCTGCAGGAGGTCCTACAAGGCTTCCAGGTGAGGTGTGGTTTCCCACCGTGCGCTGGGGCAGTTGACGGGGGTCTGATCCCCTTCATCGCCCCAGAAGAACATCACGTTGACCACTTCAGTCGTAAAGGATGGCGTTCGGTCCTTCTGCAGGGAGGCGGGACATCATCAGATCTGGTAAGCCTGCTACAATTATCAAATAATCTCTCTCCTGTCATTTGCACTGTTCTCTTTTCACACAGTCTACCTCTCTCTCTCTCGCTCTCTCTCTCTCTCTTTGTCTGTCTGTCTGTCTGTGTATCTATCTCTCTGTCTATCTCTCTGTCTGTCTTTCTATCTGTCTGCCTGTCTATCTATCTCTCTCTCTGTCTGTCTGTCTGTCTGTCTGCCTGTCTGTCTGTCTCTCTGTCTATCTCTCTGTCTATCTGTCTGTCTGCCTGTCTATCTATTTCTCTCTCTGTCTGTCTGTCTGTGTCTCTGTCTATCTCTCTGTCTGTCTATCTGTCTGTCTGCCTGTCTATCTATCTCTCTCTCTGTATGTCTGGCTGTCTGTCTGTCTGTCTGTCTGTCTGTCTGTCTGTCTGTTTATCTGACTATCTCTCTGTCTGTCTGTCTGTCTTTCTGTCTGTCTGCCTGTCTGGCTATCTATCTGTCTGTCTGTCTATCTCTCTGTCTGTCTGTCTGTCTGTCTGTCTGTCTATCTGTCTGTCTGTCTATATGTCTGTCTGTCTATCTGTCTATCTCACTCTCTGTATGTCTGTCTGTCTGTCTGTCTATCTGTCTGTCTGTCTGTCTGTCTGTCTGTCTGTCTGCCTGTCTGCCTGTCTGTAGTAAAACACTGATACAGGGAACCTGACAGAGCAGCAGAGCCAGGGTGAAGGAGGAATGTGCATTCGGCCGATTGAAGGGGCGTTGGATATGCCTAGGGGAACAACTGGGATGAGAGGTCTGGTAGTACTGTCCCTACCATCAGAGTCTGAGGTAGTACTGTCCCTACCATCAGAGTCTGAGGTAGTACTGTCCCTACCATCAGAGTCTGAGGTAGTACTGTCACTACCATCAGGAGTCTACAAGTAATTACATCATGTCCGCGGACTGACCAGTCTGATAGCTGGTTAACGTTAGCATTAAACCATGTCCACGGACTGACCAGTCTGATAGCTGGTTAACGTTAGCATTAAACCATGTCCACGGACTGACCAGTCTGATAGCTGGTTAACGTTAGCATTAAACCATGTCCACGGACTGACCAGTCTGATAGCTGGTAAACGTTAGCATTAAACCATGTCCACGTACTGACCAGTCTGATAGCTGGTTAACGTTAGCATTAAACCATGTCCACGTACTGACCAGTCTGATAGCTGGTTAACGTTAGCATTAAACCATGTCCACGTACTGACCAGTCTGATAGCTGGTTAATGTTAGCATTAAACCATGTCCACTTACTGACCAGTCTGATAGCTGGTTAACGTTAGCATTAAACCATGTCCACGTACTGACCAGTCTGATAGCTGGTTACCGTTAGCGGTACATCATGTCCACGTACTTAACAGTCTGATAGCTGGTTAACGTTAGCATTAAACCATGTCCACGTACTGACCAGTCTGATAGCTGGTTAACGTTAGCGTTAAACCATGTCCACCTACTTTCCAGTCTGATAGCTGATTAACGTTAGCGTTAAACCATGTCCACGTACTGACCAGTCTGATAGCTGGTTAACGTTGGCTTGTGCACCATTCAGAAACTGAATACCACTAACACTAATACTGAAACAATAACAACATAACAACTTACAAAAAAAATACTTTCTCCTCCACACTGTCACGTGATGACAACCACACATAATTACATAAATTATATTTAATATTTAATCCTTGTCTCCTATATAAGTGCATTGCATTTTTTTAATGAAGGTATTGAAACTGATACCGTTGCTATTTTTAGACCCGTGGTATACAGTATTACCGCCCAACCCTAATCAGGAGTTTGGGTCTGTACTGTGAGGGCTGGACCGGTGCCTGGTAGAAAGGTGGACTGTGAAACTGTGTGAACATTGAGAGCATTTTGAGCTCTTGTTCGTGCTGTGCTGCTTGAGGGCACTGCAGATCTTTCCCGTGGTGTTTCCATCTTGGTCTTCCTCTTCCTGCTCTTGGAAGATGAAGCTGTAAGAAAGAGGAGAAAGGATTTGGCCATCGTATCACAATTACAAAAATAAACAATTACGCTTGGAGGGTATAAGGCCGGTCACACACTGGCTGCGTGGCGTGAGCGTGGTGTGAGCGTGGCGTTTTCTATGTCTTTCCACACCAGAAAGGTGTCTGATGTGGCGCTGCTGCTGCTAGCCTTGTCTGTACACATGGATGTTTCCCATAAACATAAACATTAATATATATATATATATATATATATATATATATATATATATATATATATATATATATATAATAAATACATATATACTGATCTGATTACAGCAAAGACAACGTCAGCAGTACTGATGGCAACATAGGCTCCAGAATATTTCCTTCTGGATTGACAGGTGCAATATTAGAAAATCAATAATAATTTATTATTATTATTATTATTATTATTATTATTATTATTATTATTATTATTATTATTTTAAATTACATTTTTATCTAAACCTCGAGACTTTCAAACATAAACATGTCATTTACTAAATATATTTGTGTCTAAATGACATATAAACATCTTTTCCTATTCTATGTTGCCTGGAAACGCTTCCAACACGCTGGCGTGTGGCGTGAAATATAGGCGTCGGTCCTATTTCTAGCATGCATGCGTTTTCTGAGACGTCACGCAGGCAGTGTGCACGCTCTAATCTGTTACCATGGGAGCCCAAATAAACACGGACACGCCACACAGCCGACACGCCATGCAGCCGACACGCTCACGCAGCTGACACGCTCACGCAGCCGACACTCTCACGCAGCCGACACTCTCACGCCACGCAGCCAGTGTGTGGCC
>NC_050189.1:16642127-16652127 GCF_008315115.2 Sander lucioperca
AAACCATTTTTAAGATAAAACTGAGACACAGTTTAGAAAAGCTGCTGCACATAGTCTACTGGAAACCCAGACAGGTTGCCTATTAACTTGTATGATTGAAATGTCATATATTGGCCTACTGCCATGTTTGTCAAACTTATTTTCAATGTTGTACCCCCTTTGAATTGCTATTTTAAGCCAAGTACTCCCTGATCAGCGCCAAACATTTTTAGTAGAAAAATAAGTCTTTATAAAGAGGTACAATACATCAATGTCAGCGATAGATTCTCTAAACAATCACCTTTTTTAAGTAAAACACATTTAAATGCTACATTTCAAGTGTTTGGAATCCATCACTTAATTCATTCATTGTTATAGTATAATTATTTTAGGAATTATGCATGACATATTTTTTAATTAGCATTTTGCAAAACTTTCACATACCCCCTGCAGTACTCTAAAGTACCCCAAGGGGTACATGTACCCCCATTTGAGAAACACTGGTCTAGTGGATGAAATTAAGCTTTGTTGCTAAAAGTTGCAATTTTGGCAATTTGAGGAATTAGCATAATATGCTAACTAAGACACTAGACACTGCAGGTAAATAGTGTTAATAAATTAACTGAAATTTATTGAATTTTTTTCTGGTACAGGATATAAATTCCTCTTATATATATATATATATATATATATATATATATATGTATTCACATTTTAACATAATTTAATAATTAATTTCATGATTGAATTTGTCTAACAATTCATCAGTAAGTTACATAAATTACTGACAAGCTTTATAATTATACATTACACCTTTTGATAGTAAATGCATCCAAGCTATTCTTCAAAGAATTAACTGAAGGGGAACGCACAACTTCTTCTGGAAGCTCGTTCCATGATTTTATTTTTTAGTGTGAAAAACTTATTTCTGTTTTCAGACAGGCATGTTCTCGGGTAAAGTTTGAAAGAATTCCCTCGTGTCTCATACCTAATGCTCCAAAACTGAAAGATAGGCTCAACTGTTACTGACATTTCAATCATGAAGACACATCTAAAACATTTGACTGTAATATGTATACCGGACTTTATCCAGCGTTCACTTTTCTGTTCTGGAAATCTATGCAAATTAACGCATATTTAATAAGATAATGCCTCATATGCATATTTAAACTTAAAATTTCAGAAAACTTGTAATACAATTTCCTTTTGTCTTAATGTAAGTAATCAACTTGGGAAGTTTCAGGTTGATATCTAGAAGTTAATTTTGTATCCCTATTCACCTGCAGTATCTAGTGTCTTAATTAGCGTATTATGCTAATTAATCAAATTGCCCAATATGCAACTTCTTCTGGGTCCGAGAACTTTCCAGTAGACTAAAAGTGTTTAGGCTTACTGTCCACAGTGAAGTTGAATTTCAACTGGACTGTTTTTTTTATTTTATTTTTTATTTTACATATTTTTATCTTAAATCTTAAATATTTAGAATTGAAAAAATTTAAAAATAAAAAATGTATTTTATTATTTAAAAAAAAAAATATATATATTTATATATATATATATATATATTCACATTTTAACATAATTTAATAATTAATTTCATGATTGAATTTGTCTAGCAATTCATCAGTAAGTTACATAAATTACTGACAAGCTTTATAATTATACATTACACCTTTTGATAGTAAATGCATCCAAACTATTCTTCGAGGAATTAATTGAAGGGGAACGCACAACTTCTTCTGGAAGCTCGTTCCATGATTTTATTTTTTAGTGTGAAAAACTTATTTCTGTTTTCAGACAGGCATGTTCTCGGGTAAAGTTTTAAAGAATTCCCTCATGTCTCATACCTAATGCTCCAAAACTGAAAGATAGGCTCAACTGTTATTGACATTTCAATCATGAAGACACATCTAAAACCTTTGACTGTAATATGCATACCGGACTTTATCCAGCGTTCACTTTTCTGTTCTGGAAATCTATGCAAATTAGCGCATATTTAGATAATAAATAATAAGATAATGCCTCATATGCATATTTAAACTTAAAATTTCAGAAAACTTGTAATACAATTTCCTTTTGTCTTAATGTAAGTAATCAACTTGGGAAGTTTCAGGTTGATATCTAGAAGTTAATTTTGTATCCCTATTCACCTGCAGTATCTAGTGTCTTAATTAGCGTATTATGCTAATTAATCAAATTGCCCAATATGCAACTTCTTCTGGGTCCGAGAACTTTCCAGTAGACTAAAAGTGTTTAGGCTTACTGTCCACAGTGAAGTTGAATTTCAACTGGACTGTTTTTTTATTTTATTTTTTATTTAACATATTTTTATCTTTAAATATTTAGAATAAAAAAAATTTTAAAATTAAAAATTTATTTTATTATTTAAAAAAATATATAATAATAATACTCCAACACAAGTTAGAGTCCTGCATTCAAGACCTCACGGCAGTAAAAGTATTATATTATACATGAATATTAATGTGGTTGAACTTTACTCCACTTTTCTTCTTGAAATAATACGACTGATTTTCTCTAAAATGTTCAACTTTACTGGGCTTTTTTTAACATTTCAATAATTTTTCTTTCCCTGTCTCCCTGCCTGTCTCCCACCCTGTCTCCCTCCCACCCTGTCTCCCTGCCTGTCTGTCTCTCAGGCGGACCAGATAAAGAAGCTGGCCGGTAACTCCAGCGCTCTGCGTGAGTGCGGCCCGTCTATAGGGGAAATGAAGTGCATGCTGCTCACAGACGACTCTGAAAATCCCAGCAGCTACTGCATGCACCTGAAGGCCTCGAAGAACCACGGAGGCTTCAACATCTGCGTCGGCAAGGCCAAGACAGGTGAGACAGGTGGAGAGACAGGTAGAGACAGGGGGGAGATGGAGACAGGTGGAGAGACAGGGGGCAGAGGGAGACAGGTAGAGAGACAGGTTGAGAGGTAGAAACTCTGGATGAAGTCAGATTTAAGTTTGAACGTCTCTGTTGTGTATCTTGTTGTTTGAATTTAATTAAACTGTCTCACCTCCCTCTCTCTTTGTCTCTCTCTGTCTCTCTCTCTCTGTCTCTCTCTCTGTCTCTCTCTGTCTCTCTGTGTCTCTCTCTCTGTCTCTCTCTCTCTCTGTCTCCACAGCTATGGTCATAGCTAAAGGTAAAGACGGCACCGCTGGTAACCAGGTGTCCACCAGGGTGTTCCCCATCGTTAAATACCTGCGGGACGCCGGATACTGAGACCCCCGCCTTCCTCCAAACCAGCCCCCCCCCCCGCCCCCCCCGCCCTGCCTGCCGCTGTTTGGAGCCCATTTCATTCTTTAGATTTATATCTTTTTGCTGGAGTGTCAAACTCAGTTTTCCATTACGGCCAAACTGGAAAATGAGAATCCCATCTCAGGCCTGACGTGTGTAGTTCATTGCTTTAATTACATCGAGAAAGTCAAATATGTCTGACTGTGTTATTGCATGTCTCATATGGTCTTCTCTCTTAACAGTTTGGTCGACAAAAAATGTCAAAGATAATGCCAAAAAAATTGTAGAAAAAACAGCAAAAAGGCGTAAAAAATAATGTTGAAAAAAGTGACAAAAAGTAAGGTCACTAGGGCTGGATTTGAGTTTGACACGTATGCTTTAGAGTCTGCCATCAGGGAAAATAAAAAGTGTTGAGAGTTGTTTTCGTGTAACGAGTGTAATGAGTGGCGAGCGTGTGACGACCGTGTGTGATTTAAACCGGACCGCGGGGAGCCAGTGTTACAAATTTTTATTTTTGTGTACAGTGGAGAGAGACAGACCAACGGTCCAATCAGCTCACACTGTCCCTGGTCAACAACATAAATAAACTATATCAAAATATTACATGTTTTTTCTCTGTAGACTCTCTCTATGTGTATGTGTGTGTGTGTGTGTGTGTGTGTGTGTGTGTGTGTGTGTGTGTGTGTGTGAGGACCAACTTCTGTTTTAACCTACGTAGTGGGGACTGTCAGCTTTGTGAGGACGTTTAGTTTAGTCTTTTAGTTATACTATAATATTATGAGTATTACTACTAAATAGACTGTTTTTATGTATTTATGTACTAGTATCCAGTTTTGTACTTGAAAGCAATACTTCTATCTTACCATAAAATGACTTTGTACAAGTTAAAGTTACATTTAAGAATATTACTGAAGTTCAATTAATTTTTATTCAAAGTGTTTAATCCTAACAGATACCGATACCAGCTGAGGCCTGGAGTACAGTACCAGTGCCGTTATTTAGTAGCCTACTTTATCTCTGACAAAACATGTATTTCAGTTGTAAAAATAAGTCCAAATGTATTTATGTTTTTAGGGATAGGAAGATATCATGTCAAAAAATCACTACACAACGTAACTATGTATTAAAAGCTATTTTAAATGAATAGATATTTATTGATCGCAAAAATGGGAAATTACAGTGTTACAGCAGAAAAATATCAGTCACACAGCACAGAATATACATAAAATACTACGATACAATATGCATGAAATAATAGGATACAATATACATACATACAGTATACATGAAATAATAAGATAGAATACAAGAACAAAATAAGCTTTAAGGTAAGATTTAAAACAAGCTACGTCTGATATAGTGCGGATGTCAGCGGGGCAACTGCGAAAGCGCGATCGCCCCAGTGTCTGTACCTCGAGCTCAGGACGTCTAAAACCAGCTGATTGGACCAGTGACCTGTTGTTTTTAGGAACAGTTAAAATCTCAGAGAGATACGCTGGAGCCAGGCCATTAATGACCTTAATAACAAACATTAAAATCTTATATAGTAAGTAGTAGTAATAGATTCTAAAATGCACCGAGAGCCAACGGAGAGGGCAAAGAACAGGGGTTACAAATATAACTACTACCATCAAGTCTTACTGAAAGTGTACTTGAAAGTAATACTTGAGTAAAAGTACAAGTATCTTACCTGTCTCCTTTTGGAATATAACTTGAGTAACAGGCTGTAAGTATTTGATATTTACTGTACTTTAAGTAGCCTATCAAAAGTAATTTTCACTCAAATCAGATTTGGACCACTTCCATATGTGGTCCTGAATCAGATCCATGTCTGATGTAGACCACTTCCATATGTGGTCCTGAATCAGACCCAGGTCAGATTTGTTTCAGTGCGGCCGCAGTATGAACAACCAAGGCGGATTTGATGTGACTTTTACGTCAATCTACATCGAAATTTGTGACAATTATGCGCCAGCGGGAGTTAGCCCTAAACCCAGACAGTCACATTAAAAACTAGACTAGGCCTACAACATGGAGACCAGTGATGGCGCAGGTCAATGGAGGGAGAGGGAGGTGTTAGACCTAATTAGTGTCTGGGGAGATACTTCAATTCAATCAAAACTAGAAGGATCATACCGTAAACGCTCCATTTTTAAAAAAAAAAATAGCAAACGAAATGGAAGAACGGGGACACAGGAGAACATGGCTGCTGTGTCAAAGGAAGATGAGGAGCCTTAAAGCTAAATTTAAAGATTACACAAAGATTTTGAAATTAGGGATGCACCGAATCCAGATTTTTGGGGTTTCGGCCAAATACCGAATCCACTGGTTGAGATTCTGCTGAATCCTCGTCCCATCCTCAGTCGATGAACACAGTAAACACATTAATGAAGTAAACAGTGACTGTCCTTCCTTTGCCGTACCTGAAGTTGCTGCATTTTGGCTGCTGTCTGTAGATTCCTTCATGCACGTAAACACCTTCCTGTAATCAACGGCGCCGTCATTACTTCGGCCAGCGTAGCGTGTGTAGTGCAAGCGTAGGGTTCGGTTCGCTGGGAAAAAATTCTAAGGTTCAGCAGAAACCCAACCCTGTCAAAAAGCCCAATATTCAGCCGAATCTGAAGCCCAATCCTGGATTCGGAGCATCCCTGATTTGAAATAAGTGAAAATGCTGACTTTCTCCATAACCTGGTCATTGTTATTGGTCTTTTGATTACTGCAAACAGTTCCCACTAGAATCTGATATAGGCCACATTTTAACAGGTCATGTCAACAGCCAAACACAAAAATCAGATCTGAGCAAAAGAAATCTGAATTAAGGGACCGTTCGGTATTTATGGAATGGACCACCGGAGGAAAATAGGGGAGGGTCATGTCTTTTTATTTTTTGCTGAAGGTTAGGGTCATCCAACATTTTTCAGTCCGGGGGGGGGGGGAGTCACTCAACTTTTGTATTCATGAAACAGCAAAATTTCAAAGTGGCTTGTTTGGTGCATATTTTCCATGTAGCTCCATGTAGCTCTCTCAGTCTCGGCCCTCCTTCACTACCAGATGATCTGACCCATGAGTTTGCTGTGGAGCAGGGGGAGCTGCCCCCTAGTGGCTGAAACGGATAATTGAATTGTTTAAAAAATGAGTGGAATTATAACATCTGGCATCCTACATGATCCTATCTGATAACTCACATGTGTTGTTTTCGGAGTTTGAGCTACTGACTCAGGAAAGAGGTACCGGGTTCCTTTCTGCAAATATAACAGGTATCATTTCTCTTTTTTCATTTGTTCCCCTCACAGTTAAGCTCATAAATGAGCAGCGATGAACATATGACCATGAATTTTTATTAATATATATTGGTGACTGAAGGTATGTATGGATATGAATGAATGAAGGAATTACTGCATCTTTTTTTTTTTTTTAACAATGGATTGTAAGGATATTTACTAGCAGTTTTTATAATATGGTAACTTGTAATTTGCACAGCTATTTGAGTAGCCTAGATGTTTCATGTTCATTTGTTTCTCTAACTTCTTTTTTAACCCTGTGATGTGTGTCTATGTTGTTACTCTTGCAAGGCAAGTTCTCTCTGTCCAAGGCGAATTTCTCCTTAGGGAGACTAATAAAGAGACTTTGACTTTGACTTTGATGATCAGATATTTTATAAATATCTTAAATAACACAAAACAACTAAATGGTGATAGGTAATGCATCAGATTTCATATACTGCTTTAGTAAAAATAATATTATCTGGCTGACGATGGGAGCAGCAGGACGCAAAAAAACTAAAGTGCCTGTTGCACTAGTCTGGACATCTTGCCGTGCCAAGGTTGCAATAAAGGTTTCCTAAATGCCACATTTGATGTCAGCTTACTAATTGATTGCGGGTTTTGTGTAGATTTGGACTTTTATACGTTTATTCCACTTTGTTTAAACGGCAAAGTGGAGGAAGCCTAGTGACGAGTCCATAGCAACCAGTTTGTGTATTGAACGTTACCCAGAGTGCCTTGCTGACTGGTCTCAATGTTTTATTGTTTTATTTCATGTGAATACTAGTTTACTAGAGGAGGAACTTAGTATTTGAAGTAATGCAGAAAGTGTGTATTTAGTTTCCATGCTTATTGTGTTTTCACAACAATGTTAGTGAGTAAATCTACTGAAATGGCCACCACACCATAACAGAGGAGTGGGATGCGTCAGATGAGAATGCAGAGGTTTAGTCATGTATGTCACGGTTGTAAAAACAAACAAACAAAGGTAATCTGTATAGCTTTCCCAAGTGCAAACCAGTACAGAAGGTATCTGTACATTGCTGGGGGAGGGTCATGCCTTTTTTCCAAATCGTTTTGGAGGGTCATAGAAATTTTTTTACTGGCGTGGGGAGGGTCATGTCTTTTTTGGCTAAAGGTCCCAAAACTCCTCCGGTGGCCCCTTACATAAATAACGAACAGACCCTAAGCACTAAGACTTGTGGTGTGAACGCAGCCTAATTACTTCTGATTATATTTCATAGTAACGAAGATGTTTAGAGGAAAAGTATCGGAGTAAAAAGTTAAAGTTTCCAGAATCATGAATTGAACAAAGTAAACTACAGATACAAGACAATTCTACTTAAGTACAGTATAGTATATTATAGTAGTTATAGTAAGTATTTGTACTTTGTAAGAGAGGAAAAAAAAATTAAGAATTTGGCGAATTATTTTTCCAATATTTTTGAAAAACTATATCAGAATATTACAGAGAAAAAGTTTAAATATTTTTTAAATTAAATATTTAATAATATTTAAATAAATAAAATATTTTTAAGTTTGATTTTTTTTTTTTTTTTAAATAAACCGAAATAAACGTTAAAAAAAATCGAAATAATTAACCTAGAGGTTAAAGAAGCGAGTTTGTGGCTGGGGAAGTCGTCGGTTCAATCCCCAGACCGACAGGATAAAATCTGGGTAGGGGGAAAGTGAAAGAGCAGTTGCTTGTCCCTCCCTCATTACCACCACTGAGGTGCCCTTGAGCAAGGCCCTTAACCTCCAACGGCTCCAGTGGAGCTGCTCAGTGGCAGCAGATCAGACTGTGGTGGTACTGGACAGCTTCCAGTATGAATGTGGTCAGATCAGACTGTGGTAGTACTGGACAGCTTCCAGGTATGAATGTGGTCAGATCAGACTGTGGTAGTACTGGGCAGCTTCCAGTATGAATGTGATCAGATCAGACTGTGGTAGTACTGGGCAGCTTCCAGTATGAATGTGATCAGATCAGACTGTGGTAGTACTGGGCAGCTTCCAGTATGAATGTGATCAGATCAGACTGTGGTAGTACTGGGCAGCTTCCAGGTATGAATGTGGTCAGGTCATCATTGCAAATGAGAAATGTTCTCAATTGACCTACCTGGATAATCAAAGGTTAACCTTTGTGTTGTCCTTTGGTCAAATTTGACCCGTTTTCAAAGTTTTTATATCAGAAATATGGGTTTCTTAACAACCAAATTGTCCCAAAATAACTTGGCTGCACGCATGCACGCTGTATGGAACCCAGACAACATATACATCCATGCATTAATGTTCTTCACAGGTAAAAATAATGATTACTTCCATTGAATTTTTGTTGTTTTATTTAATTGAATTTAATTTAATGTAATAGTTTTCAAGATTCAAGATTCAAAATCCTTTATTAATCCCACAATGGGGAAATTCACACTGTTGCAGCAGCAAGGGATAAGAGGAAAGTAGAGGACACACGTTAACACACAACAATAATAAATATTAAATAGAGTAAATACTAAAATGTATTTACAGTAATTTCACAGTAAATAGTAAATAATAAAAAGTAAAAGTAAAATGTATTTACAGTAACTGCAAAGTCACATGTTTTATTTCATGGCATTTGAAAAAGTCTGATCTTAACTATTGTATTAGTCAAAATAATTAATCTCTGCTGTTTTTCAAACTCAAAAATTAGGTATAATATTTTATTAGGTTTATTCACCATGAATGTTTAAGAAAAGCATTGAAAAGAGGGACAAAAAACTTTAAAAAAGCGCCAAAAGCAAAAAAAAAAAAAAATGTCCACAAAGTCAGAATTTTTTTTTCATTTTTCAATTTTGACCCAGATTGACAACTTCATGGACGACGGTGAAGACAACACAAGGGTTAAAATAATTAAATGATTAAATACTACTACTACTACTACTACTAATGACAGTTGCTGCTCCACAGTCAGAATCAGGCCTTTAAATCATCCTGCAGCGCCCCCTGGTGGACAAATAAAAACACGTTTCAGAAGGTTTCTGAAGAGGAATAAACACAAGAATATATAGGTTAATAACAAAATGTCTGTCTGTCTGTCTGTCTGTATATATATATATATATATATATATATATATATATATATATATATATATATATATATATATATATATATATATATATATATATTTCTCCCTCTCTCTCTGTCTCTCTCTCTCTCTCTCTCTATGAATGGAGTCAGACAGGTTGGACTGGTTGGAGTCAAAGAAAAAATATTCAAACTTTTCTCTCAAACTTCCTTCAACACACAAACAATCCTTTCTATACATGGGTATCCTGGCCACGCCGACACACACAGACACACACACACAGACACACACACAGAGACACACACACACACACACACACACACACACACACACACTATGCTATGTTACACCATTGTTACTACATGTCGAGCACTTTCACCTGTTCTGATTACGTTCTAAGAAATAATCACCAATAATGATCAACAATCTTGTTTCTATTTTTTTTTACCTTTT
>NC_050189.1:16659627-16662127 GCF_008315115.2 Sander lucioperca
GTCTGTCTCTCTGTTCCTGTCTCTGTCCCTGCCTGCCTGTCTCTGTCTGTCTCTGCCTTCTGTCCCTGCCTGTCTGTCTCTCTGTTCCTGTCTCTGTCCCTGCCTGTCTGTCTCTCTGTCCCTGTCCCTGCCTGTCTGTCTTTCTTTCTCTCTCTACCTGTCTGTCTCTGTCTTCTGTCTCTGCCTGCCTGTCTCTCGGTCTCTCTGCCTGTCCGTCTCTCTATTCCTGTCTCTGTCTCTGCCTGTCTGTCTCTCTGCCCGTCTGTCTCTCCAGCAGTCAGGATGTCTATCACTAAGATCCATGCGAGGGAGATCCTGGACTCGAGGGGAAACCCAACGGTGGAGGTGGACCTGTGGACCGCCAAAGGTCAGCTCCGTCTTTATGAACGGATAACACACACACACACACACACACACACACACAGACACACACACAGAGACACACACACACACACAGAGACACACACACACACACCCAGAGACACACACACACACACACACACCCAGAGACACATACACACACACACACACCCAGAGACACATACACACACACACACACCCAGACACACACACACCCAGACACACACACACCCAGACACACACACACACACACACACACACCCAGAGACACACACACCCAGACACACACACACCCAGAGACACACACACCCAGAGACACACACACACACACACCCAGAGACACATACACACACACACCCAGAGACACACACACACACACACACACCCAGAGACACACACACACACACACACACCCAGACACACACACACACACACACACCCAGAGACACACACACACACACACACACACACACACACACACACACCCAGAGACACACACACACACACACACACCAGAGACACACACACACACACATCCAGAGACACACACACACACACACCCAGAGACACACACACACACACATCCAGAGACACACACACACACACACACACACACCCAGAGACACACACACACACATCCAGAGACACACACACCACACACACACACCCAGAGACACACACACACATCCAGAGACACACACACACACACCCAGAGACACACACACACACATCCAGAGACACACACACACACACACACACACACCCAGAGACACACACACACACACATCCAGAGACACACACACACACACACACCCCCAGAGACACACACACACACACCCAGAGACACACACACACACACATCCAGAGACACACACACACACACACACACCCAGAGACACACACACACACATCCAGAGACACACACACACACACACCCAGAGACACACACACACACACACACACACACAGGTATAAACACCTGTATACTGCCCTACAAAGGCAAAATGCCGTAACATCATGTTTTGAGTTAATGTCATTTTTGGGTTATTTGAGACCTCCTTTATCATGTGAATAAATATCGTGAGTCAATTTGATTGTTTTAACGAGAAAATAAAGGGCTATGACAACCGTAACATCCAAAACGCTACGAGAAACCACAGCAGAACGCCGTAACAGCCGTTACGGCTCTTTGCCTTTGTTCCGGCACGCTGAAGTTGAGTTACGGTGTTCTGACTTTGTTTAGCCAGGCTTCAAGAGAGATGTTACTGTGCCGCCGTGATGTTACTGTACTCTGGCTTCGTCATACTGTCAAAGTTTGCCGCTTTTAATTGTCACCAAACCACGTAACATACACACGACACATCTTTGAAATAAAGTGGCGATGGTTCAGATCTGTCAACGTCAGTGACAGCCCGGAGCTAGCTAAATTTAATCAGTGTCACGTAGCGCTAACGGTGATGCTGACACACCTCCTCACTTGGCGGAGCCTCACATCAGACGCCGAAAACCAATTATTAAATACACAGGCATCCTACCTTTCCATGCAATCCGATATAATCCATGGAAGATATAATCCATAGCAATGCTCGTCATCTGCTGTATCCACAACAATCCATACGTGTTTGTATTTCTTTCTTGCAGGTGTTCATGTCAGATCGTACACAAATCCATAATAGCAGCTAGTTGTCACTAACGTCCGTACAAAGTAGGCTAACCTAAATGGTCGGTCAACTCTGTCTATGTTATCTCAGAATTAAAAAGTAGTAATCCAAGTCGAGTTTGTTGACTGTGCATTGTGAGCAGTTTGGTGGCCCTTAACCCTTAACCAGGGGCGGCTCTAGGACCAGACCTTTAGGGGGGCTCAGCCCCTAATGAGAATATGACACGGATACAGTGCCTTGCAAAAGTGTTAAACATAATATATTTATCGTTAAACAATAAATATACCTTTGTATTCAATTATAATTAAATTATCTTTATTAAGAAAATATTTATTGTATTTATTCATATTGTATAATGTACTGCAAAGTAACGTATCTGTCATACTGTTTAACTGTTAGTGTTGCTGCACTATCCTGATCATTATAGCACTAAATAGGAACAACCAAACGTCTTCTATATCATTTAAAACTAATACCAT
>NC_050189.1:16667127-16682127 GCF_008315115.2 Sander lucioperca
GATGCTGGTCACAAAGCTCCGGTCCGTACACTCTGTCATACGAGTACGTTACCGACAGCTACCACTACCACTGCGACTGCTCCTTCACTGACCCACCGTGATATAAACAGTCCGTATGTGCGTTCATAGAGGAACACGGTTAGTCATTAACGATGGCCGCTGTGTAAAGCTGTCTGTGTGTAATCAGCATGGCAGGTATCTAAACATCACGGCCTCGTCCCAGAGTCTAGACCTCTAGATATATGCAAAGATAACCAATGAGACGTTTTTAATAAATGTACATGAAGCAGCTAATATCAACATGGACAACATCATGAATGAACTAATTCTCTGTTTGATGATGACCTGGTCAAAGTTTAGTTTTCACAATGATTCATTGTAGGATTATGATATTATTGCAATATGTAAATCTCCATTGACTCTTATGGTTGGAAGAAGTAAAAATAGATCCAAAATTTTTTACTTCTTAAAAATTATGACTTTTATTATTGTGTAATGTCAGAAGGACTTTAACTGGTTTGCCAGTCAAATTAACTTGAATGAGTGCATATTGCACACTGTGGACCCCCCCCCACAGACACACACACACACACACACACACACACACACACACACACACACACACACACACACACACACACACAGATACAGTCTCTCTCACGCACGCACATACACATTCGGACTGTTTCTGGTGTTCAGGTTGTGTGTGTCTGTCTGTGTGTGTCTGTCTGTGTGTGTCTGTCTGTCTGTGTGTGTCTGACTGTGTGTGTCTGACTGTGTGTGTCTGACTGTGTGTGTCTGACTGTGTGTCTGACTGTGTGTCTGTCTGTCTGACTGACTGTGTCTGTCTGTCTGTGTGTGTCTGACTGTCTGTCTGACTGTGTGTGTGTGTGTGTGTCTGACTGTGTGTGTGTGTCTGACTGTGTGTGTCTGACTGTGTGTGTCTGACTGTGTGTGTCTGACTGTGTGTGTCTGACTGTGTGTCTGTCTGTCTGACTGACTGTGTCTGTCTGTCTGACTGACTGTGTCTGTCTGTCTGACTGTGTGTGTCTGTCTGTCTGACTGTGTGTGTGTGTGTCTGTCTGTGTGTGTCTGACTGTCTGTCTGTCTGTGTGTGTGTGTCTGACTGTCTGTCTGACTGTGTGTGTCTGACTGTTTCCAGGTCTACCACAACCTGAAGAACGTCATCAAGGCCAAGTACGGGAAGGACGCCACCAACGTGGGAGATGAGGGAGGCTTCGCCCCCAACATCCTGGAGAACAATGAGGGTGAGACATCCAGCTGCCTGTCTGTCTCTCTGTCTGACTGCCTCTCTGTCTGTCGGCCTCTCTGTCTGACTGCCTCTGTGTCTGCCTGTCTGTCTTTTTAGCTGCACAAAATGTACGTCTTGTTGTCATTATGGATTTTGCAGCTCTTTCTAAATAAGAGGAGAATAGAAGTCATGGCGGCCACAGCAAAGGGAGCCCAGTGTCTGATAGACTGAGAGGTGTGTCTGTGTCTGTGCAGCTCTGGAGCTTCTGAAGTCAGCCATCGAGAAGGCCGGCTACCCCGACAAGATCATCATCGGGATGGACGTGGCCGCGTCCGAGTTCTACCGCAGCGGGAAGTACGACCTGGACTTCAAGTCCCCTGATGACCCGGCCAGGCACATCAGCGGAGAGAAGCTGGGAGACCTGTACCGTAGCTTCATCAAGGGCTACCCCGGTAACATACATGCACATTAACTACCACCAAACCTGCTGACAGGCTCACATTATTATTATTATTCTGTCTGACAACATTATGGGATGGATCCCTACAGAGATAGAGCTTTTAGTTAAAGAGTAAGATCCTTTTAGTTTAACGTGAAACAGCCCCGAAATCCCCATCACCAAACTACACCAGACTCCATGTAAATAACCAGGACTTTTATCATCGTAAAACACACTTCATTCAAAGTGGACAGAAACTAAATAAAACTACCAAAAGCCGTCTTGGTTCATCTTTCCACTGTTCCAACAATCACCACTCTGGTTTGGTTGAAATAAACTCTTAATTCACCCATTTACATGTGGAGATATGCTGGCTCTATACACGCTAAAAGTAGTGATTATTTACATGGAGTCTGGTGGAGATATGCTGGCTCTATACACGCTAAAAGTACTGATTATTTACATGGAGTCTGGTGGAAATATGCTGGCTCTATACACGCTAAAAGTCCTGATTATTTACATGGAGTCTGGTGGAAATATGCTGGCTCTATACACGCTAAAAGTACTGATTATTTACATGGAGTCTGGTGGAGATATGCTGGCTCTATACACGCTAAAAGTCCTGATTATTTACATGGAGTCTGGTGGAAATATGCTGGCTCTATACACGCTAAAAGTACTGATTATTTACATGGAGTCTGGCTGGTGCAGAAATTAAAGATATTTATGGGACAAAATCACACTTGCCGTTTTTAAACATATGTGGATATGTTTAAAAACGGCACATTTCCAATGGAAGTCCGGCATTGGATTTTATTTTTCAAACATAAAAAATGAAAGTTTAGTAATTATAATCATATAATAACCTGTCTGTCTCTCTCTCCCCGTCTGTCTCCAGTCCTGTCCATTGAGGATCCATTTGACCAGGACGACTGGGAGAACTGGTCCAAGTTCACCGCCTCTACAGACATCCAGGTGAGACTGACAGACAGACAGGTGAGACACAAAGACAGACAGACAGGTGAGACAGACAGGTGAGACAGGCAGGCAGACGAGGCAAATGGACAGGTGTACTTGACTACTAAACTACTCTTTTTACCGCCCTTCTCCCCTGTGTGTGTTTGTAACCAATCAGATCGTAGGAGACGACCTGACCGTGACCAATCCCAAGAGGATCCAGCAGGCGGTGGAGAAGAAGGCGTGCAACTGTCTGCTGCTCAAAGTCAACCAGATTGGCTCCGTCACTGAGTCCATTCAGGCGTAAGACCTTTACAACAGAGCCTACACACACCAGCCTTTACTAACTGATAGAGCCTACACACACACCAGCCTTTACTAACTGATAGAGCCTACACACACACCAGCCTTTACTAACTGATAGAGTCTACACACACCAGCCTTTACTAACTGATAGAGCCTACACACACACCAGCCTTTACTAACTGATAGTCTACACACACACCAGCCTTTACTAACTGATACCCTACACACACACCAGCCTTTACTAACTGATAGAGCCTACACACACACCAGCCTTTACTAACTGATAGAGTCTACACACACACCAGCCTTTACTAACTGATACCCTACACACACACACACCAGCCTTTACAACAGATAGAGCCTACACACACACACCAGCCTTTACTAACTGATAGAGTCTACACACACACCAGCCTTTACAACAGATAGAGCCTACACACACACACCAGCCTTTACTTGGGATGAACTGGAAACATTAAATGTTTCTCCTATCTCTCTCTCCTTCCCTCTCCCTGTCTGTCTCCCTGTCTCCCTCCCTCCCTCCCTCCCTGTCTCTCCCTCCCTGTCTGTCTGCCAGGTGTAAGCTGGCTCAGAGCAGTGGTTGGGGTGTGATGGTCAGCCATCGCTCCGGAGAGACTGAAGACACCTTCATCTCTGACCTGGTGGTCGGACTCTGCACCGGACAGGTAGACAGGCACACAGACATACACACACACACACACACACACACACACACACACACACACAGCCCTGGGGAGAGCCTGTGTTGGATACAGTAACAGAGGACATAGACCTGCTGCCTTCTGCTTGTTAAAACATGTGAAACTAGTAATAAGATGTGCTCGGTAACCTCAGATATGAGGCTAGTCGTTGAGTTAGAATGGGAGGTTCCCATGTTCTGAGAAGAATCCCTTTGACCACCGTCTATACATTCACTGTGATTGGTTGGCCTGTTCTGCATGCATACCCCCTAACCCTAACCTGATGAAAACAACTGTATAAGTGAAGTCTCTGATTGGCTGACCTCTCTCTTCTCCCCCCCCCCCCCTCAGATTAAGACCGGTGCTCCCTGCAGGTCAGAACGTCTCGCCAAATACAACCAGCTGATGAGGTGAGAACTTCCTGTTGATTTCAACTTCCTGTTGATTACACGTAGACTTTACAGAGTGACAGCATGGAGGTCACATAGAGACACACACACAGACATACACACACACACAGACACACACAGAGACACAGACACACACACAGACACACACACAGACAGACACACACACAGAGACACACACAGAGACAGACAGACAGCGTGGAGGTCACGTTGACAGGGTAGCAGCAGTGTTGAGTGTGTGTGAGTTGACCTCCTGACCTTTGACCCCTGTGACCTGCAGGATCGAGGAGGAGCTCGGAGACAAGGCCAAGTTCGCCGGCAAAGACTTCCGCCACCCAAAGGTCAACTAAAGCTGCATCCTGTCGCCGTGACAACTGACTAACAGCTGATGACCCCCTGAAGCCCCTGAAGGCTTCAGCTGTGATTCCATTAAGAGGTTTTCTATATAAAACACAATAAAGACTAAATAATCAAACTCAACTCTGTTTTTACTTTAACGCTTCCTTCTTCTTTATTAAAACGATTTTTTTTTGGACCCTATGTTCCTGTTCTAGTGTCGGGAACAACAATCTTTGAAATTGGTCCAGTATTAATCAGTTAAAAACAGCCCCGAAATCACCATCACCAAACTCCACCAGACTCCATGTAAATAATCAGGACTTTTATCAGCGTAAAACACACTTCATTCAAAGTGGACAGAAACTAAATTAAACTATCAAAGTCCGTCTTGGTTCATCTTTCCACTGTTCCAACAATCACCACTCTGGTTTGGTTGAAATAAACCCTTAATTCACCCATTTACATGTGAAAATATGCTGGCTCTATACACGCTAAAAGTCCTGATTATTTACATAGAGTCTGGTGGAGATATCCTGGCTCTATACACGCTAAAAGTGCTGATTATTTACATGGAGTCTGGTGGAGATATGCTGACTCTATACATACAAGTTATTGTATCTTTATTTAGGATGGGCAAGTACATACACCAGCATAGCAACATTAGTAAAACACGTCCTTCCAGTCAGCAGTCATCCAGGCATACAGGGCCAACGGAGGTATAGCCATGGATCGGGGATCAGGTTACGTTCATCCTTCGTACTGCCCACTCTCCTCTATTAACTTAAATTTCACAGCAAATGTGATAGAATAGCATCAGTAGGTACTCATTATCAGGGGTTAAATTGGGATTTGTTATGTGGGGGGGGCTCTCTCTAGAGCAGGGGTCACCAACACGGGGCCCGCGGGCACCAGGTAGCCCCCAAGGACCACATGAGTAGCCCTCAGGCCTGTTCTAAAAATGAAAATTGAATATTGATATTACCTGTTTCCCACCTTAAGTCATTGTTGATAATTATTGATAATGAGAAATCATTAACGTGATCAGTGTCTTCACATAGATGGGTATCATTAATCATTAATAATCATATATAACTAAAGGCAAACTGAGCAAATTAGTTATTTCAGAAGAGTGTATAAAACTGGTAGCCCTTCGTATGACTCAGTACCCATGAAGTAGCTCTCAGTTTCTAAAAGGTTGGTGACCCCTGGTCTAGAGGAAGGGACATTTATTTGAAAAATAAACCATTAAATGGCACTTTCTGGAGAGTTTTGTGCAAAGAAATGGAGTGCATCGACAGATGCAGATATTGTGATCATTTCTGAAACCTGGTTATCCAAATCTATTTCTAATGATGACATCGCCATACTTGGATACAACGTTCATCGTACAGATAGGCCCAAAAAAGGTGGTGGCGTAGCCATTTATGTAAAATCAAGATTTGGTGTATCAATTGTTCTATCTGAATCTATTTCTAAACAAATGGAGTTTTTGGCTTTGAACGTAGAAATAGTTAAGTCCCTGTCTATAACTGTTGCGGGGTGTTACAGGCCTCCATCTGCCATCAAGGAAGCATTACCATCCTTACAGTATCTATTGTCAAAATTAAATTACAAGGAACTCTTATTGGCTGGAGATTTTAATTGGGATTGGCTAAATGCAGTTTCTGGTGAATTTAAATCCTTCTGTGACTCTATTAATCTAAGCCAGTTGGTCAACCTACCTACAAGGCCACATGTGAAGAGTCCAAATAAGTCTACCTTGATTGACTTAATCCTAACAAATGTCCCTCATAAGTTCTCATCAGTGGGTGTGTTCTGCAATGATTTGAGTGATCATTGTGTTGTTGCTACATGCAGGCTAACATTAAACACTAAAATGCCCAAATGCAATCCCCGTATTATTTGCAAGAGGAATTTAAAAATATTTAATGAGCAAGCCTATCATCATGACCTAGCTTTGGTTAATTGGGGGCATTTGAGTTTGTTGCCAGATGTGGAACTGGCTTGGGCCTATTTCAAGGAGAGTTTTATGAAGATTGTAAATAAACATGCTCCTATTAGGAAATTTAGAGTCAAGGGTCGAGAGAACCCTTGGTTTTCTCCAGAATTGTCAGAGTCCATCCATCAGCGCAATGTGGTATGGGCCAAAGCCAGAAAAGGCAATTCTCCCTCTGATTGGTCTAATTTTAGGCATTTAAGAAATAAATGTACTTCTCTTATTAAGAAGGCTAAATCAGATTATTACTTATCTGTCACAACAGAAAACCTCAACAATCCACAGAAATTTGGAAAGTGATAAAGTCTCTATCTGTAAATAGAAGACCTCAGGCTCTTCCAAAATATGTCTTAAAAAACTCTGTCCCTGTCTACGATAGGACCGAGGTCTTAAATAGCTTTAACAATCATTTCATAGCTTCTGGTTCTTTGTTTGACTCCACAGGAGTGGCCCCCGTGACTCCCTGCACAGAACCTCAAATGTCTTTTGGATAGTATTTTAATTTTGTTCCTTTTACTGTGCAGGAAGTGCATAAAGCTCTCAAAGCATTAGATCACAGGAAATCAAACGGACCGGACTTGATAGAGCCCTACTTCTTGAAAATAGCAGCTGATTATGTAGCTCAACCTCTTACGGTCCTCTTTAATCTTTCAATCCAAAACAAAGAAATACCACTTGTTTGGAAGTCTGCCTTTGTTACCCCTTTATTAAAAGGAGGTGATCCAGCTGTTATGACTAACTACAGACCAATATCAAACTTGTGTGTTTTGTCAAAACTTCTTGAATCTCTTGTTTGTGATCAACTTAAAGAGTTCCTGTACTCTAGTGACCTACTCTCTAAACTGCAATCCGGCTTCAGGAAAAGACATAAAACCCATCACAGCTGCTACAAAAGTGATAAATGATGTACTTGTTGCTCTTGATAAAAAACAATATTGTGCTTCCCTTTTTATTGATTTGTCAAAAGCTTTTGACACTGTGGATCATGTTATTTTAAAGCATAGGCTTTTATGTCTGGGACTGTCTAATCATGTTGTTTCATGGTTCACAAATTATTTGAGTGACAGGACCCAGTGCATTAAATGTGATGGTCTGTGTTCAGATTTTTTGAATGTCCACAAGGGGGTGCCGCAGGGTTCTATATTAGGACCCCTCTTGTTCATCATGTATATTAATGATTTAGGACAAGATGTGTCTGACGCTAATATGCATTTTTATGCTGATGACACAATAATTTACTGTTTTGGACAGAACCCTGTTAAAGCTGTAGAATCTCTGCAGAAAGCTTTTGACGTGGTCCAGCATACACTTATCCAGCTAAAACTGGTCCTTAACACTGAAAAGACCAAACTAATGTTGTTTTTGTGGTGTCTTAAATAGTAATGCTGTGATGCTGTATGAAGAAGAATCCGCCGACACTGATCTTGATTATAAAAAGGTTTATTACAAGCAAAGATTCAGCATCAATTTAACAGACCCATGGATATCTGGAGAGACGACCGACCCAATCTACAAAATTTGCCGCTCTGACTTTTCTTTGTGTGAGCAACGTATATATCCTATACATTGTATCAACATAGGGCGTAATATGTGTGAGTATACCATTGGAGGGATAACTGACCAATCGATGCCTGTTATCTGGCACAACTCCAAAAAAGGTCTCTTCTGTCTTGGGGGAACCTCTGCTCATGTTAACAATTTCCAGATGTTCTCAGTAAGTGTAGAGTAAAGTTCATAGGACTCCCTTATAACAAACCTTTAAGCAAAGTTTATAGAAAGTTATAGAATGGTCATATACTACATATTTCCCCCCTTCGAGACTTAATAAAGTCTCGAAAAACAAGAAGAGTAGGAATAACATTTCTCACTATAACATGTTCCTTATAATATAACTTTCGGAGTGTAAACAAATTTATTGAGTGTAACAAAATGAACTCATTGGAGTGTGAGAGCGAAAAACCCATCCGGCAGCTATCTTTCAAATAACCATCAATCAATCAAGATAGGAAAATTCTCTCACGGTCCCTCTGCCTAGGCGACCACCTTAGTACTCCAGATCAATTAGAAAATTAAACCTTATCAATTTATGTAGAATTATGGTTTAAGCAAATACATGTGAAAACCTCAGAAAATGAAATAAAATCAAAACAATGTCCAAATTCAGGCAGGTCGACCCTTCGGATCTGAAAAAAGGACTTCTATTTCCTGCCTAGACCCCATTTCCCTAAGCGTCAAAAAAAAAGAAAACATCGGAGATCTCCATATATTCACTTCATGACAGAAAACATCATTTTTCAAACAATTTATGCAAGAATATGATACAACGTATGTATTACTCTACAAACATGTATATATATATATATCAGACAAACACAGGAATGTAGTCCACTACACTGCAGCTTCTCAGCAATGTTGATGTGGTGAGATCTGATCCACACCATCCTGGTTCAGAAGTCTCCTAGTTCCTTCATATTTAGCCAATTTTGTAGCATGTAATTACTTGCTTTTTACAAAGTACCACACAAAAGTCTCTCTTCACTGTTTGGTTACCAGATAGTGGGTGTAATAAATCTCCTCATGTCCAACTCTGTCAACCTCATCTATGTGACATTCCTGTTTAAATTAGACTCAAGACAAACCAAGTCTGCTTGCTAATCTAATATGCAGAATAATCGTTCCTCTCCATTAAAAATTGTAATCACTATCAAAGTTCAATGAACTACAGAGCTTCACTCTGGAGTTTTTGTAAGTTATTTTACCTTTTAACTCTACAAGCTTCATTAACACCACTGCAACGTATGCAGACTAATGAAATTCAAATCAGATTTCTAAGCCTCTATATCAATAACAAAAGATGCTGGTCCATCATTGGGCTATAATAACTGATTTCCATTCGCAAATCTTAGAGAGAAATCATGAACAAATGACTGGTACACTATAAACAACAAATTAACCAATGCAAACAAACTTTTAATTTGAGTAGACTATATCTGTGATTGGGAGTTGTCTTATCCTTTCTCACATTATCACTGCTAATGTTTTTATGCATTCTCTATGCATCCCTATTTTACTTATAGTTACACAATTGTTCTAAGCTTACTTTTAACCAAATTCTGAGAACAGCACTCTCAATCTGCTGTTTGTAACAACTTTACATCAATCCAATCCAAATTCATACATGAGATTACTTCCCAATAAATTATCTGGGCAACACTCAAATAATAGAAACATCTTCAAAAGTTGCCTATGTCACTAGCGCACAAAAATAAAACAGTGAAATGTTCTTTTAACATTTCCTGACACAGCAACCAAAGTAACATATTTGTCACTAGTCTTGTTAGAAGCTGTCACAGGAAAGTCATTACAAATTTAACAGAATATATTTCACCAGTACTGACGAAATATAAGGTTTCCATACCAATTTGCTTAATTTAGATGTCTTAACCCTTCACATAGGTGTGTTCACATAGGAGTAACTCTATTTTAAAAGCAAAAATAATTACTTCTTTAGAGTAATTGTATTTTCAAATTGTGTGTTTGTCGGTGCATTACCTCCTTTTTATATGTTGGTGCGTCAATGCGTCGATGCGTCGATGCGTCGATGCGTCAGAGCAAATCCGATCTCTCTCATTCCTCCCTCTTTCTCTGGTCAGACGCTCATCTGTGCAGATCTGTACCAACTTGTGACTGTCCTTGTCCTCAATTGTTGGATCTCTTTCTGGTCCTGATGACACCAGCTGACACCCCCTTTCAGATCTTCTGGGCATCTCTAGAATCTTGGTTCCAGACTCCTGTAAGGGTTCACCAGTCCTCCATATGGCCTTGACTGGCCTCTGTATCGTCCTCTGAAATTTCCTCTGGAGTTTCTTCCTGGTCTATTACAATCACGGGCAAAGTGTCCATCGTGTCCACAATTAAAACACGCTTGTGGAGATTGCATAAAGTATGAATCAAATCTTCTTCCTCTTCCTCTGCCTAAGCGTCCTCGTCCTCTTCCTCTCCAGTTCTGTATCTGTCCAAGAACTGGCTGTGGATATAAAACAACTGGAACCACTAGTGGTGGTTGGGGCAATTGCGGTTGGACGTGGCTCGGCTGAAGTTGTGGCGGTGAATGTTGATTTGGTGGGCATTGATTCTGCACAACCAAAACCTGCTTCTTCTTCTTCCTCTTATTCTCCACCAGTTGTATTTGATTGAGTGTTCTGGGAGTTTCTTGGTCTTGTTCTTTCTGCTCATTTCTATATAGCTTCACTTGATGGGCTATATGATCTGTATAAGCACCTTTTGCCATGCTTCCAAGTCCAATCACCTCTGCTAGTTTACTCCTTACTGGTAGGGGCAGCCCCTCTTGCAGTTTGGTTCGCAAAATTGACTGCTCCATTTGACTCAGATCTGGATCATTCCCTAAGTCTCTTAATATCTCCTATGGCAAACTGTGTTCCTGTTGACATTTCTTCCAACTTTGCAATCCAAGGATGTGCTCCCTCTTGAAGAGTAGGCAATTTATCAAGAATATCTGACATATCGGTATTCTGCAAGGGCTTATACTCCAAATCTTGAATGATCACTGGAAGCCTCTTCTTCCTTGTGCCCCTTTGTCTTGGGCGCAATGTATACTTCTTCTCCACTTTCTGGGATCCTTTTTTCAGCAATTTGTTCCTCTGTATCTTCAGCCTCTCAAAGTGCTCTTCCAATTGCTCCATGTCTCTTTCAATCTCTTCGATGCTAATCGCTGCAGGATGAAATCCTGTAGCTCCTCTGCTCTCCAAATCTTCATTACTGTCTCCATCTTCACTTTCATAACACTCTTCTGAATCACTCTGATTATCATCATCATCATCATCATCCTTTGTCTCCCTAAACCTCAGTCTGCCCTTAGTTTCCAGATGTTTCATTTTCTTCTTACTTTTGGAGCTTGGATTCATCTTTATGGTTGTTTCAGCTCCTCAATTATTGTTCATCTGTGAATGTTTCACCAAAGTACTTTGTAGGCATGTGTGACGTTACTTCTTTAATGTCAGTCTCTAGTCATGCCCTGACAGCCATCTGGGTGTCCAATTCAGTCACTTAACCATGGACAGTTGTAAATCTGTCGCCCCTCCTTCTCTGCTGCTCCAGCTCCAGATGCAGTTTCTGGTGCGAGTGGTGGGGGATGGGACCAAACAAATCAGCTTGTAGAGGAGTAAGACAGGTCTGCTCTGACATCCATCGAGGCACACTGAATAAACACAAAACACAACACCTCCGAGAAGCATTACTTGTACTTTTAATCATACTCATTTTAGTGTTCTTACTTCTAACTTATGACATCATTGATTCAAAATGTTGCTACAAAAATATTACCTAAGTAAGAAAAGTATCATAAAATATGTACTTCAAGTACTGAAAGTAACAATGTAGAAAAATCCTCACATTTCTGAAACTAGAAATGATCCCAACAGTCCTGTCAACTAACTAAACATTTAAACAGCTAAACATTTCAACCAAACTTGTAGGCCTATATATTTGTTGAACAGTCTAACAACAATAAAACATCATATTTATAAACATATGTTTGTTCTACACAAACCTAATTGATATGTCAGATTACAGTAATATCCAAAAGCAATTTGTCTTGAAAATTACCATTAGTCATTCCTGAAAATTACATAATTTATCTCTTTTCCCTAAGTTTTGTGCTTATGGTATAGCAGTTTTTACTATTTTCATCAAAACATTTACCCTCCTGTAGATTGTAACCCCAATGCTACAGTTGTCTCTGTAACAACAACATTAGTATGAACTCCAGTATCCTAATTCAAAAGTACATTTATCTCTTTCTTTGTCTTTCTGTCACTTTCACAACACTCTCTTTCTGTCTTTAACCAGCTTAGTACCTTATTGTACCCTTAACTTTCTCTTAAAGTCATGCCTTTTTTCCATTATCCCATAAAACTTTCTTTTCCCTTTCTACAGCATACACTTCTCGCAACTTTCCTGACCATCTTTTGTAACAATAGTTACCCATTATTAACTCAGTCTGTTGTTTCATTAGGATTGAATTGACTCGCTGTTTCTTCACAGGAATCAGATTCTTTCATTCTGTTTTCCACCTTCACAAATGTCACTCATTTCCTTGGTGCAATGACATAACCACACGTAACTATAAGGAACTTTAGCAAAATCAAAAACAAAAATCAAATTTTGAATTGTTTTATTCAAAGTAAAATCATTTTAGATGCCTCGCCACTCAAAACAAGTGATCCAACATTTTTAAAATGGCAGAGGTGACAATCCTGAAGCCCATCAATCAGTCCTCTCATCTCTTACTTTCAATAGAGGTATAGAGGCTGGACTTTTCTTAATCCAGGGTGATCAATCACTGATTTGAGTTCCAGCAAATCACCTATGCCAACTATTAATCTCTCTTTTTTCCTTTTTATTTCAGGCCTGAGCCTTATTATCCCACTTTTATCCCCAAATATTTCTCCCAAATTTTCTTTTCATGCTACAGAAGCAAGCATAATTAAGGCTTCCTAATTAGAAGGACATTTTAAATTCTAGGACATTTTAAATTCTAATGCCATTTCTCTAGGTGTTTATGACATTTTCTCTCTCTTTTTTTATCAACATAACTCTCATTCATAAATTTAATGGATCTTAATCGCATAGTTTCATAGTCAAGCAACAGCCACTTTAATGTTTTACTAAGCTATACTTAACCCCCCTTCTCTTTTAGCTGCTTCGTCTCTGCCCTTTAGTGCAAGTAAGGAGTGGCCTAAACATTCTGTGAAAACTTGAATTCCTAGCATTCTTGGACATGCGCAGATCAGTCAGCAGTGTGATTCCACAGTGAGTGGAACTCCACTGGAGTTAAGGAACCTAGGCTCACACTCAACCAAAAGAATAACTAAGAATCACTCAGCTTACTTCAACATAGAATTTCTTAATCTTAGTAGTTTCAAAGCGGCAGATAATGCAAATAGCAATAAGCTATCATAAAGCAGTTTAAACGATCTCAAAGAAATCAGAGAAAACTTAATGATTCTTACAAATTCTCTCAACAGACAGACCTATTGTCTCTCCATTTTTCCCTTCAACAGACCACATTAAAACAACAATGACACGGGACAAAACAAACCAACACAAAACATAAAACACAAATACTAGTTTGAAGCTTCTTATTTATACTATAGGTTAGACTAATCTATTTTCACATCCTCCAAAGGGGCTCATAAGTTTTAGCAATTTCTGAAAACGTTCTTCTTCGAAGAAGACTCATAAGATTATTAAACAAAAGTCCTCCCAAAGAAGGCTCATACATTTTAACACTTTAGAAAACGTTCTCTTCAAAAAGAGACTCATAGTTTTAGCCATATTGAACAGAATATTTCATATATATCTAATATAGGATATCCTTATAACGCATGCACAGCCTATCACACACAGCAGAAACACCACTGTTCACACTCACACCGCTGTTCACACACACTCTCTCTCATACACACAAAAGTCGACATCATTCATGCATGTAATTCCTAAAAAGAGCTTGCTTTCCGCCGTTTTTTTTTGTTTTTTGTCTTTTGTTTTTTTTTGTTATTTTGCTACCTAGATATAGACGTCCAATGGGGTCTGCTTCGAACATTATTCGTCAACAATGCATTGAGTGGTAAACTTACCATTGAACTGTTAGTCTACACCTCAGTTCTCAGAACTGGCTCAAACTTTTCATCTAAGAAAAGTTTAAGACTACGGCCCATCCTATGATCGCCTTTTTTCAAAGGGCTTTTTATGTCAGATTAACGGCGTTATCCTTTATTCTTTGTTTTTGTTGGTTTCTCTTTATTGTTCCTGTTCTTTTCTGTATTCTTTTATTTTCTCTTATTTCCTTTTTCTTCTCCTTATTACTTCTTGTTTTTATTTTCTCTTGTTTCCTTTTTCTTTCTTTATGTTGTTTAAGCCGAATTGCCCTGGCCAGGGTTAAACTGTTTTTTTTTTTTTTTAATCCAATTTGCCTATTCCTTAAAATCTTTTCACATCGTCTATGTGAATATTCCTTAATCCCTTACTTTTTTCTCCCTTTTCTCTATTTCTTCACTTAAATTTCCTTTTCCTCTGTTTCTCTAACTTTTTTATGCCTTTGCTTCATTTGTCTCATATTCCTTTTCCTCTGTTTCTCTAGCTTCCTTAAAGCATTTGCTTTGTTTTCTTCTTATTTCTCATATGTTAACTCACACTTCCCCCTGTCTGCGTTGATTTTAACACAAATAATTTAAGACGGAACTTCCCCCTCACAAAGCAATCACTACACAAAATACACACAGATTCGACGCGGTGCAATCCCTCATCGCACACAGAACCACACATGAACTGACCAGCGCCCAAATAGTGAGAAAGCTCACCTCATAGTCGACCAATGAAGCGGGAGTCAGTCCCTGGTTGCCCATGATGAAACGATGACCTGGGAGATGCAACCGATCCCATCCTCGTCGCCAAAATTGTGGTGTCTTAAATAGTAATGCTGTGATGCTGTATGAAGAGGAATCCGCCGACACTGATCTTGATTATAAAAAGGTTTATTACAAGCAAAGATTCAGCATCAATTTAACAGACCCATGGATATC
>NC_050189.1:16687127-16707127 GCF_008315115.2 Sander lucioperca
ACATACACTGTAAATTCCAATAGCTGTCATAACTTGCATAAATGAGTTAGCTGTAGTCGGGTATCAATAATATGTGCTTCTTAATTGGTTTTACAAAGTAACGGTTAATTGCATGGTGAAAAAAGCTATTTACGTATAGTTTTGAGTGAATATAACTTTGTTTGAAGTTATCTTAACTTGCTTAGAGCGACTATTTGGAACTCATCCTAAGAGCAATCAGGGCTGGGTGTGAGCATGCGCAGTAGAAGCCACCAACGTTCAGTCTCCTGCTCAGGACCGTGATCGGACTGTGCCGACACCTTTGCTGGAAATTGCCGACACATTTGCTGGAGATTTCATCGCTTGTGGAACAATGAGGTAAGTTTTCAAGCAAGTTAGGTTAATATTTGTTTGTGAATTTGTGTTTCTGTCTGCTGCCTCAACATAAGCTATCATATGTTAGCTAGCTAAACATTAACAAGCTAACAGGCAGAGCACATGTTTGGGCATGTTTTTGCGGCTTTCCACCACCATCCCGGGATTCACCTGAAAATCCATTTTAACTTAAAGTGAAAACGCTCACATTTTAAATGTAGCCACAGTAATTTTTAGTTTTCCCTGAGTTGACACAGTGGATGTATTTTGGTCGAATGTTGGGTATTAACAACACAGAAATTCCGAGTTACAAATTAAGTGTGTAGAGGAAACAAGGCAATTTGTAAGCTACACACAGTTTGCAGCCACATTGTCAGACAATTAGGAGAACATAAGTTACTTTACTGCTAGTTTCTGTTTTAATCGTTTGCAAAGTCACAAACGTGGAGAATACACGAGGACGTTTGGCAAAAGTTATATTTTTTATTAAGAAAAAGGACATTTATGTTTGCAATTGCATATTAAGGACCCTGTCAAGCATTTTAAATTACAAAAGAGAAAAACATTAACAATTAAAATGTATATCGATGTGTTTCTTCCATCCCGCCCCTGTGTTCCATCCTTCCGTGGAACATGCGCACCTTTCATTCAAAGTCAAATTAAACTGAAGTCGTTCCATATTTTTACAAGATAGCACCTGGTATTGATGGAACACACACGTGAGTTGTTGATGACAACAACACATTATTTTTGTCTGTAACGTTTTCTTTTAAAATTACATATATCTGAAAAGTGTTTCAACATCCCCTCTCCCCTATTATTTCTTTAAGTAAATGCAGTTGCTAATATTGCTGTAATTATACTTAAGTCAGGATTGTTTATACTCTTAATTTTTCGCATTGTTTTTATGACTCAATCTGAATCTTCAAATATTCATATAAGAGGATATATCTATAAGGATTTATATTTATATTGGAAAACAAGCATTCTCCTGTAATGCTTGTGAAGTATGTGTCTTTAATCTACAAATCACATCACTTTAAGTAGAACTTTCTTTTAACTAAGACATTATTTGTCCTTTACAGAAGTGCTTGTGACAACTGCCTTGAGGGCTCTTCACAGCTGCTTTGTCAGTGGGCCTCAGTACACTGGAGGTGAGATAATGTATATATATATATACACACACACACACACACACACACACACACACACACACACACACACACTTACAACTTACACCTAAAATTTCCACTTAAAATAATTTCTTGCAGATGCAGTGGACCTGTAAGCAGTGTATTTTTTCTACAGACAAAAGAGGACAGTTGTTAAAACATGGAGGCTTCACTCTTGGTTTTAGATGGACTAGACCTTCCCACTGCGGAGATGGGAGATTGTGGAAGCTGAACCTCCAGCGAAAACCCTGAAGGAGTGCTGACCAGCTCTTTTTACAGAGAGACAAGTAGGTACTGATATTGATATACTTTTTTGTATTCTCCTATGCTTAAGTGTGCATTTAGGTTTTAGGACTGGTAACCAAAGGTTTTTCAAAATTTACAGACTGGCTCAAGCCAGTCTACTCACTCACATTTTTTTTCTGTGTCTTGTAGGTGTTTGCTGAGTTCAACAGGATAGCTACGACAAATCTGGAGAATGACTTTTTTGGTGCTGTTGACCTCAACACACCACGATTTGTCACAATCTTCAAGTCCAAGAAAGGAAGTGTTGGAGATAAACTGGCTGAGATTGTGCAGCAAATGGATTCAAGGGTCAGTCGACTATAGACTTGTTAAGTTTTAGCTGTGGAGTAGATCTTCAAATAACTACTCCAGTCGGCAACTGTTCTCTCCACTGTTAAGCATACATGGTGACACCTTTTTCATATGCGCTTTTAAAAATGGGTTTGTATTGTAACTTTTGAATGTGGCATAATTTTGAACTTTATTTGTTCTATCCACTTCTAGAAACCAGATGTGACAGCAGTGCTTACCCTTGTTCTCCAAGGCATCCCTGTTCCGCTTGGTGATGACCTTAGTAACTTCTACAACACCTCCTTTGTAAGTTCTCATATCTTAAAAGAGCACATACTGTATATCACTGTGAGTTCAGAACAAAGATGGGCTGCATGCTAACTGTGACAGTTCAGTGTATGCCAGCAGGGTGATAAAAAAGAGATAAAACAACAAAAATCCTAAACAAAGATGAAGGAGCCGTTCAACTAACTCCATTTGTAGTTCATGTCACAGGGTTGCACTGCTGAGTGCAACAGTGCAGAGCCCACTTGCCATGCTGCACAAGATGTAGAACATGTCTCCCTCTCACATACACTAGCTGTAACAGCAATAATATCTGAATACATTTTATATTAGGACAGACATCGGAGCTTAATTTCATTCATGTTATTTAGTTGATGTCTGTAAGCTGGGCGTAAAGTGAAAACTTAATAAAAATAGGCTGGAGGGAAGTGTTCGCAGGACAGATGACTTGATGACAATTGATAATGCCAATCAACATTTACCTGTTGTAATGTTTGTGTTTGGTTGTATACAGGATTCTGACAGTGATGAGGCATGGGCCTAGGTATCTGTTGGGTTGCTGACTGTCATCAGTGAAGATGCGCCTCTCTCTCCAAATCATCTCCATCTTGACCCATTGTCTACTGCCATCATTCTTGAAGGAGGTATTGTAATGGACAATCTCCAGAACCTACCTCAAGCACTTTGCCTCTTGTTTGGGTTGTCCTATGCCCTACACTTGGACTACCCTAAAGCCATGAAAAACACATTCAACTTCATTCAACGAGTGATGCTTGGCCTGGGAGAGAACAAACTCTCCCCCCAAACTTAAAACTCTTAATCTCCTGTTTAGTTAGAATGGTAAAAATCAAGAGTGACATTTGGCATACAATCGTATTTGTTTATAAAAGTGGGTCCAGTTGCTTTTAATTGTTAACTAAATTAAGGCACTCCTTTCATATTGTTTTATATCAGCCACTGGGTTCATCAGCAAGTTACATTTAGAGGCTGCAGGTGTATGGTCATTCATACATGTGTGAGATCGGTTGCCATAGTCATTATTGTACACTAACTGGATGTCACTTCTACTTGTCAGCAGGTTGATTCTGTCAGCAGTTTGGTCTTTAAACTTTATTGTTATTTCAAAAGTAAAGCAGTTGTTCAGGATTATGTTAAATTAAAGGTCAGGCTTGGAATTTTATTTCCACAAATGACAAATTTATGTCTTTTTATAAAAGGCTGCCAATTATTACTGGAAGATTATTGAAGAACAATTTTGGTACCGATGTATATGGGCAGAGTGGCAAACATTCAGTCCAACAGAGTCCGTTGTTCACACCCCTTGGTGTTGATTTCACTCTGTACTTTTGAAGAATGTTTTTATTTTTATATTTTATGGCAGTGTAATAACCGTGTGTGCGTGTTCTGGTTCTGTGAGAAGAGAGATTCTGTGGTTGGTGCTAATACCTTGACATTGATCATTTTAGTCTGAATGTTGTCTTCAAGTGGTACTGATCACTTATAGTAATGACTGACATTTGAATTTCCTCAAACCAATTAGTATCTCTATCAGATGTCTAAGGTGCAGATTTGACTGTGTTTTCCCACTAAACATCTCTGTACCGGATACACTCAAAAAATCAAGTATATTACCCAAAAATTCATACTCCTATAAATAATCCAGTAAAAAAAAAGTTAACAATAAAATTACTTCATCAGCCAAGTCAAGAATTCAAAATTGTGAAATCCTGTGCCAAAATTTGATTGATTAAAATAACAAGGTTTACTGGGCCAAGCACACCATAATAATTTTTAAGATGATAAAATACAATCAGAATAAAATTACAAATGTCAAGGTAATGCATACTTTATACCAGATTCAAAGGGTTTTAAGACTTTGATTTTAACATTGTAAACTAAATAACAATGGTTGAGGTTCAATGAATAAACCTGTTTCAATAATGTAGTTGTGTGTTAAATATTTCTATTTTATGATACTTTATACTTCTTCTCTGGTACATTTATGTGACAAGTGTATAGTGAGTTGGCAGAACAAGAGTTAACATAGGTGAGCATTTGGTGTTTGATGTCTAATGTCTAATTGATTACTGTAAATGGAATAAGGTAAAATGAATGTTTGAAGTACTTAATTTACACAAGTAACAGTTAATTGGTCTTTTCAAGGCATTCGGTTTGCATGGTTTAAACAAGTAAATCAGAATCGCTCTTCAAGTAACTAAATACGAGAAATTCTAAGTTGCAGGAATTGTCACAGTAGTTAGCCAAACTTAAATAATTGTGTTAAGAGTACACACAAAGTAAAGTTCACATGACATTACTTAGTTGTTTGAAATAGTAATTCTGAGTAGTCTATACTAAGTCAGGAGTGCATCTAAAGTAAATTGTCAAGTACACCGCACAAATTGTTTTTAGTTACTTAAACTCAAGAGTAAGTATACTATACTAAACAGGGATTTGTTAATACAACACGCAATACCTATTCCACTGTACTTAGTTTTTTAAGTGCAATCGGTTTGCATGCTTTTTTAAGTAAGGTTAACTAATTGGATTTTACAGTGTAGGGGATTACAAACTAAAACAACAGATGATGAAATGCCTTCACATAGTACGTCGATGTTTAAACTATCGTTCAGAAAACAGGAGTGTTCAGACAGCAGAGGTACTCAGACTCTCTCTCTCTCTATCTCTCTCTAAGCAGTTTACAGAAAGTCATAGCCTACATGTCATATATTAAAAATTTGTCACATATGTACCACACTGTACTGATCGTGATACAACACACTATATTACAAAACAATTACATTACACAACAGTTACAGTTTTGTATAATATAATTACTATATAATAGGCTACTAAACAAATCTGTAATTTTGGGATCCTAAGTGGTGTGAGTCCCTCAGGCTGTAGCAGGCAGATACATGTTTAGATGTCAGTGGAGATGCTGTCACCTCTCCTAGGACAACTTCCAGCTTCTCTTGACTGAGGGGACTGGTTCTGGTTAGTTATCTTCACCATCAGCTGACTGAGGGGACTGTTTTGTGGGAAAAGTAAGCTGGAGCAGCAGCAAGTATGGCCATGAAGGTGCCTCTGCCATGCTTTCAGTTAAGGAGAAGTTGTGGCTTCAGAGCACATGTGACGGTCAATTCAATGAGAGAAACTGATATGCTCAGGACCTCAAAAGCTGAGGCCGTCACAGCTGCCAGTGTAAAACATAGGCGCAAGAGTCCAAGCACAGCTAAAATACATATGGTGCTGGAATGGACAGTTGGACTTTAAAAAGCTGTTACATCCATTGTTGGTCTTGTTCTGTGTCCATACACCTGTCCAGCGTGGGTTTTGTCTGCAACTTTGTGCATGATAAGCCAATGTTAATTCATTGAGTTACTGCAGTTGTAGATGTACACCAAACTTTCCAGTTATACACTTAGTAGTATTCTGAAGATATTAACAGAGGGATTTGTTAATAAATCATTCCTGCCCTGATTTATGTGAAATTTTAAGCTAAAAAACATGGCGAAAATCAATTTTTTAAGGCTATGGACAGTATATTTTGATTTCCTAGGTAATGAATGCAGATATCCTGAAATCCCTCTGTAATTTTGTTTTCATCTTGTGTGTAAACAAAATGAAAAAAGAATTTTGCACCTGGCTTTATCATATGTTCAGATCTATCTACCGAAAATATATGCAAAAATTGCGCATATTTAATGAGAAAATGCATAATTTGCATAATTAAAAATAAACATTTAAAAGACTTGTAATACATTTTTTTATATACTTGTGTAAGTAATCAACTGAGGAAGTTTCATGGAGATATCTATTATTTAAAAATTTTAGCCTATTCACCTGTAGTGTCTCGCCTTAAGTGATATATTCATTCCAGAAAATGTTGTTCTAAAGAAACACTTCTCTCAACAATGTGTCAACTTATTATCGCCATGCTGTTACTAGTTATTGTTTAAAGTGTGCACTTCCCTTTACTCCCCTAGTGACCGTGCCACTCATCATGGGCGTTGCATTTCAACCCAGAAGCGTTGTCATAAACGTTTATGACTTGTTTACTATGTTGATGACACGTTCATGACTGTGTCATGTCACTCTTATGTAGATACCTTCAAGTAAAGTGTTACCAAATATTTTAACTCGCGAGAATTTGCGGTGCAAAGTGAAAAAACACTTACACTTCCTCAGACCAGGTTTCAGCCTCTGCTCTCCGCCATGATCCAGCCTGGAGGAAGAAACAGTCAGAATGAACCTTCAGAAGCTTCCTCATCTCTCATCTTCAACATATATCAAACATCTCAGGTTTCTAAGGTCAAAGATTAACTCTGAACATCAACATAAATGAGACATCCTCAAAGTCCTCTAATAAGAATGTAACTTATTAATAGGAGTTGAGTCTCAGCGGGGATGAGATTCTCATCACATCAGTTACTGTCTTTACTGTTATCACCAGGGCTGCTGGTACACACTGTGAACAAACAGTGAGCTCTGCTGTCTGTTCTTACCTTAGAGTGTCCAGTCTGCAGTTTGGATCCTCCCGTCTAGCTGAAAGCAGCTTCACTCCCGAGTCTCCTGGATGATTGTAGCTCAGGTCCAGCACTCTCAGATGGGACGGGTTTGAGCTCAGAGCTGAGGCCAGAGAAGTACAGCCTTCCTCTGTGATCAGACAGCCTGACAAACTGGACATACAAACACACACACACACACAAACACACACACACACACACACACACACACACACACACACACACACACACACACACACACACACACACACACACACACACACACACACACACACACTGAAAATGACTTGAATTTACAATAATAATAATGAATTCATTTTCATCATGTCTTTCTTCTTCAGTGTACATTTCCTAATTTTAGCTAAATGTTAAATTGTCTCATCAGTCCACTTTTTTTAAATATATTTTTGCTAAAATGCAGTCAAATGCCATCAGAATTTGACACAAAGTAAATTGTCTTAAATCTGCATTAATTCATTTTTGACCTCTCACTCAACCGACAAACTTCTGCAGTCCAACATAAGAGCAAAATAAATCGGAAGCGTCTGTGGAAATACTGGATTTAAAAATTGGCATAAAACCTGACAAAGTAATTTGACTTAAGTTGGTATAACCCTAAAGCTTTCTTATCACGGCTGGTAGACAGCAGACATCTGTAAGATCACAAAAAATCTTTATGATGCAGCCAGCTGCACTGGGAATGATATGTGAGTGAATCACAGAGTATCATTCAGAGTCCTGAGGTTAAAAAAGTCTCCACAAACCCTTAAGAAAAAATGTTGTCTCTTAAGCTGCTAGATGTTGAACTTTCTTTACCAGCTATTGTCTAACTGTGTCTTTCTGTTGTTGGCTGCTGGGCAGGTAGTGTACAGTGGGTTTATCAGAGCTTATTGAATGCAAAAAGCTGCATGCTGCAGCTGAAGAAGGTGCTGATGAGAGTAGTGAGACTGAATCAAAAAATGGAAGTTGTGGGCCATGAAAATACAACTATTGGCTGAAAGATGTTGGGTTTCTTTTTCTAACATACATTACCTTATATATCAAGCAACATTTAAATGGTTATTTGTTTAACAGAAGCTAAATCCTGACCTGAGAGTCTCCAGTTTACACTGTGGACTCTTCACTCCAGTAAAAAGCAGCTTCCCTCCTGAATCCTTGAGATTGTTGTTACTCAGGTCCAGCTCTCTCAGACTAGAGGACTCTGAGCTGAGAACTGAGGACAGATCTTCACAGCTTCTCTCTGACAGGTTACAGCCACTCAGCCTAAACATATGTACAGAACATATGTAAAAAAAATCTGTATTTGATATTTATTACACTTATATTTAGGTAGGCATTACTGTTATCATAAAATAAAGTGGTTAACTGAAGAAAAATGAAAACACTGTGACAGATCTGGTTCCCCCTTTACAGGTTTATTATTCCTGACCTGAGAGTCTCCAGTTTACAGTGTGGACTCTTCACTCCAGTAGAAAGCAGCTTCCCTCCTGAATCCTTCAGTTCATTGTTACTCAGATCCAGCTCTCTCAGACTAAAGGACTCTGAGCTGAGAACTGAGGACAGATCTTCACAGCTTCTCTCTGACAGGTTACAGCCACTCAGCCTAAACATATGTACAGAACATATGTAAAAAAGAAAATCTGTATTTGATATTTATTACACTTATATTTAGGTAGGCATTACTGTTATCATAAAATAAAGTGATTAACTGAAGAAAAATGAAAACACTGTGTGACAGATCTGGTTCCCCCTTTACAGGTTTATTATTCCTGACCTGAGAGTCTCCAGTTTGCAGTGTGGAATCTTCACACCAGTAGAAAGCAGCTTCCCTCCTGAATCCTTCAGTTCATTGTTACTCAGATCCAGCTCTCTCAGACTAGAGGACTCTGAGCTGAGAACTGAGGACAGATATTCACAGCTTCTCTCTGACAGGTTACAGCTATTCAGCCTAAACATATGTACAGAATATATGTAAAAAAACTGTATTTGATATTTATTACACTTATATTTAGGTAGGCATTACTGTTATCATAAAATAAAGTGGTTAACTGAAGAAAAATGAAAACACTGTGTGACCGATCTGGTTCCCCCTTTACAGGTTTATTATTCCTGACCTGAGAGTCTCCAGTTTACAGTGTGGACTCTTCACTCCAGTAGAAAGCAGCTTCCCTCCTGAATCCTTCAGTTCATTGTTACTCAGATCCAGCTCTCTCAGACTAGAGGACTTTGAGCTGAGAACTGAGGACAGATCTTCACAGCTTCTCTCTGACAGGTTACAGCCATTCAGCCTAAACATATATACAGAACATATGTAAAACAAATCTGTATGTGATATTTATTACACTTATATTTAGGTAGGCATTACTGTCATCATAAAATAAAGTGGTTAACTGAAGAAAAATGAAAACACTGTGTGACAGATCTGGTTCCCCCTTTACAGGTTTATTATTCCTGACCTGAGAGTCTCCAGTTTACAGTGTGGACTCTTCACTCCAGTAGAAAGCAGCTTCCCTCCTGAATCCTTTAGTTCATTGTTACTCAGATCCAGCTCTCTCAGACTAGAGGACTCGGAGCTGAGAACTGAGGACAGATCTTCACAGCTTCTCTCTGACAGGTTACAGCCACTCAGCCTAAAAATATGAACACAACATAAGTGCAAACATTTTTATCTGTATTTGATAATAACTTACACTTATATTTAGGTAACTACCAGGAAAAGAAAAATGACAACACCCTGTGAAAGATTTGGTTCACCCTTTTCCCGCTCATCTTATTATCACCACCTAGTCAACCGGCTGTTTCCTGGACTCTCTCAAAGAAGCGAGAGTGACCCCTATCCAAAAGAAAGCCACACTCAGCCTGTCTGAAGTTAACAACAATAGACCTATCTCTCTTCTTCCGTTTTAGCCAAAACACTCAAACGTGCTATCTTGAACCAACTCTCTTCTTATCTTCACCAGAATTATTTCAAGGCAGGCCACTCAACTAAAACTGTCCTCATTCCTGTCACTGAGCGGCTTGAAACTGCTAAAGCAGCCTCTCTCCCCTCTGTGGTCATTCTTCTGGACCTTTCTGCTGCTTTTGAAACAGTGAACTACCAGAACCTCATTTTCACCCTTCAGGATCTGTGTCTCAGTTTCTGCACACTCGCTGCTCACATCTTACCTCAATGACCGCACCTACCGAGTAAATTTGAGAGAATCTGTGTCAGAACCTTGTCCACTCACAATGGGATCCTTCAAGGTTCTGTCCTGGTCCCCCTCCTCTTCTCTCTGTACACCAATTCCCTCTCGGTTCTGTTTTTCACTCACATGGCTGTTTTTCTATCGCAACTATGCAGATGACACCTGACTAATTCTCTCTTTTCCCCAGTCTGAAACACAAGCACCAGCAAGTACCTCTGCCTGTCTGACTGACATCTCTCATTGAATGTCCACACACCACTTCGAACTCAGGCATGACAAGACTGAGCTGCTTTTCCTTCCAGGGAAGGGCTCTTCCACCCAGATCGACAAGTCTGTGGTAGTCCCCACCAGGACTGCTAGGAACCTGGGTGTGACTCTTTATGGCCAACTCTCCATCACTGCCAACATTGCTGCAACAACCCGATCATACTGCATATTCTCAGAAGGAAACAGCCTTTTCTGACCCTCAGGTTCTGGTTCAGGCTCTTGTCAATGGCCAATATGCTTGCTGCTTGCTCACTGCGAGGGACACCTATAGTCAAACAAAAAAATCCAGACTTTCTGCTGTCCTGCCTCCTAAATGGTGGAATGAGCTCCTCCTTGACATCAGGACAGCCGAAAGTCAACACATCCTGCACCGCAGGTTAAAACACATCTCTTCCAACTGCACCTGAGAAGATGATGGTTTTATGAAAGAAATTGCACTTACATGTTGTATTTTAGCTTATTTGAAGCTAATGTACTTCTATGTGATTCCTACTCTTCTTAGTGTTACCTACATGGTTGACGGCACTTGACAGTCACTGTATTTTACTTTGGATAAAAGCATCAGCTAAATAAAATGTAATATAATGGATCACTCTTTATAGCTTTATTATTGCTGACCTGAGAGTCTCCAGTTAACAGTGTGCACTTTTCAGTGCAGTAGAAAGCAGCTTCACTTCTGATCTGTATTTGAAATGACTTAAGCTACATTCAGACTGTAGGCAAAAGTGTTTTTTTTTAGGTCAAGTGACCAGGTCAGACTTCTTCAGAAGTGTGAACACTCAAATCTTGCCCAGATCTGATTTTTTATCCAAAGGTTTTGAATAAACTGCATCTCTGTGAAGCTATTCACAATACAGTCCCACCACTCCTGGCTCAGGCTCTGCATCCACACAGACCTCTGTAGTGAATTTACAGCCATAACCTCACAATTTCTCTCTCTCTCTCTCTCTCTCTCTCTCTCTCTCTCTCTCTCTCTCTCTCTCTCTCTCTCTCTCTCTCTCTCTCTCTCTTCATTCTTCTCCTCCTCAGCACCTGCTCAATAATGTTATGGCTGCCATTACACAAACATTTTGAAATAAAAGCCAAAATTCTTACTTCCTCCATAACCTCCCTAACTTTAGTGCAACAGCGTGCTGCGTCTTATGTCATTGTTATTGTTCTGTTGAGCTTGAGCATGCGGGTCATTTCAAAACCGCAAACAGTTCAGACTGGAATCTGATGTAGGCCACATTTTAAAAGGTAATGTGAACAGCCAAACAAAAAATCGAATCTGAGCAAAACAAATCTGAATTAATCATTAAGAGTTGTGGTATGAACGTAGCCTTACACATCTACAACACATCACATTTCTACGGTTGTCCAGACAGTCAAACACAACAAATGTATGTCTTGTACTGTGTATATTACTGGAGTCAGAAAACTATTAAAGGAAATTTCACAAAATATAGTCACATCTGTTGGATCCCAATCATTCACACTAATTAATTTCAGCCTCAAATGAAGTACAAAATGGCAGATCTTGTTTTCTTCATTTGGCTTCATTAATCTGTGGAGGTACAATGAAACTGAAGAAACAATGTGCAGGTTTTTCAATTGATCAACTAATCAATTTGTTTTCTAAATATTGACTATCAGTTGACTAAAACATTCATTAGTTGAGAAAAACCCCACACCTCTGATACAGTTAGTAGCTTCAGTAATCGGTGCACTTACAGAGCTTTTTTGGAGGCTTTGACCACTGGCAACAGCCTCAGAAGAGCCTCCTCTGAAGCACCATATTTCTTCAGGTCAAACACATCCATATCTTCTTCTGATGACAGTAAGATGAAGACCAGAGCTGACCACTGAGCAGGAGACAGTTTATCTGTGGAGAGATGTCCTGAACTCAGATACTGCTGGATCTCCTCCACTAGAGAACGATCATTCAGTTCATTCAGACAGTGGAACAGATTGATGCTTCTCTCTGCAGACAGAACCTTATTGATCTTCTTCTTGATGTACTTGACTGTTTCCTGATTGGGCTCTGAGCTACTTCCTGTCTGAGGCAGCAGGTCTTGGAGGAGATCCTGATTTTTCTGCAGTGAAAGACCCAGGAGGAAGCGGAGGAACAAGTCCAGGTGGCCGTTTAGACTCTGTAAGGCCTTGTCAATAGCAAACCTATGGACCTTAGACATCATAGATTTTTTGCTGAAAACCATTTGCATTTGTTCAACCAAACTTTGCCCAAACATCACATTCTTGTTTCTATTAATTACTGCCCTCTCGACATGAAGAGCAGCCAGAAACTCTTGAACACTCAGATGGACGAAGCTAAACATCTTTTTTTTGTCATTCTTTCCCCGACTTTCCTTTTTGAAGATCTCTGTGAAAAATCCTGAGCACTTTGAAGCTCCACTGACATCAATGCCACTCTCTTCTAGATCTTTCTCGTAGAAGATCAGGTTGCCCTTTTCCAACTGACAGTAAGCCAGTTTTGCTAATGACTCAATGTACTGAGTGCACTTTTCTGAGTCATAGTCTTCTGGGTCATACTTCTCTTTTGTCTGATGAATCTGAAACAGCAGGAATTCTGCGTACATCTCAGTGAGGGTCTTGGGCAGCTCCCCTCCCTCTCTGGTTTTCATCACTTTATCTAGAACTGTAGCAGTGATCCAGCAGAAGACTGGGATGTGGCACATGATGTGGAGGCTTCGTGATGTCTTGATGTGGGAGATGATTCTGCCGGCCTGTTCCTGATCTGTGAATCTCTTCCTGAAGTACTCTTCCTTCTGTGGGTCGGAGAACCCTCTGACCTCTGTCGTGATGTCTACAAAGTCTGAATGGATCTGATTGGCTGCTGCAGGTCGTGTGGTTATCCAGAGACGAGCAGTGGGAAGCAGTTTCTTCTTGATGAGGTTCGCCAGCAGCTCGTCCACTGAGGTCGGCACTGTCACATCAATTATAACTGCCTTGTTTTTATTGGTAGAGCAGTCCAGATTAAGGCGGCTCTCATCCAGTCCGTCCAAAACAAACAGAAGTTTGAATTCACTCTTGTCAAAGTTGGTGTTTCCTGTTGACTGCAGCTCTGTAAAGATGTGATTAAGAGCTTCTTTCTTGATGTCTTTGGTCTCCCAGATACATTCATGAATGAGCTCTGCCAAACATACCTTCACTCCCTTCCATGAATTCAGCTCACGGAAGGTGAAGGGGAAAACGAGATGCACATCTTCATTGGCTCTTCCTTCAGCCCAGTCCAACACAAACTTGTGCACAAGAAATGTTTTTCCAATTCCTGCGATTCCCTTGGTCAGCACTGTTCTTATGGGTCTGTCGTTTCCAGAGGTGTGTTTGAACATGTCACAAGGTTTAATTGTTGTCTCTGTATCTGCTGGCCTCACTGTCTCAATCTGCCTGACCTCATGCTGTGTGTTGATGTGTACGTCACCCCCAGCTGTGACAGTCAGATGTGTGAACATCTCATCCAGAGGTTGTTTCTCCTCCGTCAACCCTTCTTTTAGTTGCATGTAACGGTCTTTGAAGTTTGGCTGAATCTTTTCTTGGTATTTTGAGATGTGCAATGCAGGCTTTGGTACTGGAACCATCCCGTCTGTGTTGAAATATAAAAAATATAAAATATGAGGCTGTTTGTCTAAGATGTAGAAGCATTATAGCCTGGCTGATATGTTCACTTTTTATAAAAGCATGGAATGTGGGACTCTTGTGCAGAATGGGGCCCTGAAATGTTTTAGAAATGGAGCCATCGCAAAGACTCCTCGAGGTGGCTGTCGCTTCCATTTTCTTTCCACCATAACCTAATAATGCATATTGCATCATATCTCCTTAACCACACATGAAAACACAGAATATGTGAGTTTTGATTGTGAAGGATTACAACATCATAAACTGTTCAGGTGCATATTTCGTTGGGGTGAATTTAGTGACATTGTTGAAGGAAATATCAGTATCTGAGGACATAGGTTAGATTTTATCACTAAGCCGGCAACATGGCCTCATGACTTTGCGTAAACATACACACCACTTTCGTAAAGCCAAATGGCGTGTTATCTGTACGCATTTTGAGCTATCCGCGCTCATGTCTACGCTGTATACAGCGGATGTAAACATACACGGCATTTGCCGTGTTATCGGAATGTGCCGTATTATCGCGAGTTCGTTCCGTTTTATCGCGAGAACGTCGCATGCGTGTAAAACGGTTGGGTTTAGGAAAAGAACATTGGGGAAGGCTTTATTAAAACAAAAATACGACAAAAAAAAACGACAAACGCTACACGCGGGAAACGGTCCCCGCTCTCCTGGGTGAAAGTCCTGTGTTTTACCCAACCGCCACCCCAACCAACCTCCCTACACGGGCTTCTGCCCTTTCATACTACTCGCCAGGGCGTTATTTCACACGCTAAAGCAAGGTAATGTTACTCAATGGAGGCCAAACGGTGTGGAAACACATGCTTTATAACACACAAATAATGGCATACCAATTGACATGTCCTACATACGCCATTTCATGAGATCAGTCTGAAGCCGGATGACACAGTAACTGTAAAGAGTAGAACTATACAGCCAAGCGCATTTAATTCCCGATCCCATCAGAGGGGAAATAATTCTCTGTTCTCTATTGACTTTATGTTGCCTGAAGATTCCTTCTTGGCAATGCCGTCTGCTAGTAAAAAACATAAAAATGCTGTTTGGTGGGACGACCTACAAAGTTTTTGTGCTCTGCCGAACCAAAAAAAATGTTTCCTTGTTAATTTACCAATCAAAAATATATTGTAACGATTCATCTAAACATCAAACAAAAAACTATTATGCATCTACAAATATGACCTGCTATTTCAGCAACGCCCCGCTATGCCCCGCTATGCCTTAATGTGCCCTGTAACGCCCCTGCTACGCCCTGCAACGCCCTGAACTGCTACAACTTTTACTTCTAGTCATAGTTACATTATCGTTATTGTTACTATAGCTGCCACTGTTCATCATTCCAATTTCTATAATTATAATCAATCATATTTCTCTATATCTTTATTAGTGTCTGTGTCCTAAACTAACAGTGACAGATGCCGACCACAGAGAGCCTGGGTCTGTCCGAGGTTTCTGGCTAACAGGACATTTTTCCTCGCCACGGTTGCACCGAAATGCTTGCTCATGGGAAATTGTTGGGTCTTTGTAAATTATCTGTAAAGTTTCTTGAGATAACTCTTGTAATGATTTGATAATATAAATAAAATTGAATTGAATTCATCCTGTCAATGCCACTTTGTATGATACAGATGCAAATCCTTTTGGAGAAAGCCTATTTGGTTTTACATCAAGTGCTTGTACCCAACACATGTATAACTTAAGTTGGGTTAAACTTGAGGAAGCTGTGAAGCTGCTCGTTGCTGTACAACAAAGTTATGGCTGATCCTGGTCCTCGGTTAGCTTAAAGTGCTCATATTATGCTCATTTTCATGTTCATAATTGTATTTAGAGGTTATATCAGAATAGGATTACATGGTTTAATTTTCAAAAAACACCATATTTTTGTTGTACTGTTGTACATTGCTGCAGCTCCTCTTTTCACCCTGTGTGTTGAGCTCTCTGGTTTACCTACAGAGTGAGACATCTCACTTCTGTTCCATCTTTGTTGGGAGTCACACATGCTCAGTACCTAGCTAAGGACTACTAACCAGTCAGAAGCAGAGTATGAGGGCGTGCCCTGACAGTAACTAGGTAAGGACTGCTAGCTAGTCAGAAGCACAGTATGAGGGCGTGCCCTGACAGAAACTAGGTAAGGACTACTAGCCAGTCAGAAGCAGAGTATGAGGACATGCCATGCTAGCAGCTATAGGTGAGCATTATAACATGTGATACATTGTAGTACACCATAATTAACTTGTTGGAGAATGGAGTCACTAACTTACTTGGACTATATTTTTTAAACTTCAAAGGTACACTTTGTCACTCAGGGCTTCCAAACTTAACAGAGAATACAGCAGCTTACCTTTGCTCTGAGAGGAGGGAGTTCCTCTGTTCTCTGAAGTCTCTCCAACATCACTGACATCCACTGACTCTGTGTGGAAATGCGTAGTAACATTTAAATTATCATTGATGCATTACTGTCCTAAACGGCAACAGCACTCACCTGAAAAGGTACTGTTACAATTAAATTAAAAGACACGCAAATAATCCTCACAGTCAGTCAACCCATTACATACAGAATGTCACTGTGATGTAAAAGCACACTTCATTCCCCAGTCTTTCTGCCTGAAAATACATATTAAAAAGATTGACTGACCTTCTGGTCCTGAGCTGGTGTCTGGCAGACTCTGCACTAGATCATTCCTGTTGATCATCTCTAAAACCTTCTTGGTCACCTTCAGAGCTCCATGAAGTTGATAGGTATTCACCATCACATCCACTGTGTCCTGCCTTTCTGCATCCTCCAGCGTGGCCACTTTGATGTTTTGGTAACCTTCCAGGATGTTTGGCTGGCGCAGATGCCATTTGAATTTCTTAAATTCATCTTCTCCTAAATCCTGAGTGTTGAAAAGGTCCACTGCCTTCATCGTGGTTTCCTGCTAAAATCAGACAGTTCTGTCAAACTGAAATAAAACTGCATCACAAATGTCTCAGAGCAGCAACAGGAGTTCTGATTGGTCGACACAGGAGCTGGTGGGATTTATGTGCAGAGTCTGGCCAGTTAGAGCTCCTGCTGTTGCTCTGTGGGTCCAGTGTGTAGGATCTAGTGGTGAGTTTGCAGATTGCGACCAACTGAATACCCCACACACCTCCCTTTTTCAAGTGAGTAGAAAAACTACGGTGGTCTTCCCTCATGGCAGACTTCGTAAAGAAGACCTGCTCTCTATGTCGTTATGAAGGGCTCATTCTAACGACAACAAAATGATCCTTAGGCCTCATCCACATCAAACACAGTGTAAGGTTGGTTATGCCACTGGACACAGGAATTGTTGCAAATGACTCAAATATTGTTGAGGACATGTAGGCAGCAGCAGCATTATTAAATGCAGAATTTAACTGCACAACAACTGCTAGCAACAGCAACAAGATCAGGAAAACCATCTGTAGTCAAAGTTGATGATCTTCTTTAAAAGGGTCATGTGATAGAGGCGTGACGAATCAGGGAAGGACACTTCCCTGATTCGAGACACACAATTGACAGAAGGGTACTCTACAACAACAGTTTGAGTCTCTCAGAGTTTACAGATGAGGAAATGTGCTGCGAAATAAATTATATTTCAGTTTTTATATTTAAAATCCACAGGAGGTTTAAGAAAACCACAATGACTTGTCTTGATCCAGCAGGGCCTCTAAATGGTACATATGAAAAGCAACAACAACATTGTTAGAAAGTGTACAGATCATGATGCGACCATGGTCTGGGAGCCTGAAACTAGGAAATTTGCAACATAAGCCTAACCAATAAGACTGACTGATGTGCGTCGCCGTTTCCAAAGATCTCCATTTGTGTCCGTCCAGACTACGAAAAAACCCCAGAGTTTTCAAACCCAAACGTGGGCACCACTGTTTTCCAAATGTCTCCATTTTAGGGAAACGTTGTAGTAGTGTGGATACGAGGCATAAACGTAGAAAAAGATATTTGTTTTCAACCCCAAATGGAGCATTGTAGATGTAGCCTGAGTGCTCAGCTTGACATGGAGAACTGTCAGCTCTGACTCAAAGGGAACTAACAAAGCTTTCTGACACCCAATGTATAAAGGAAAAACGGTTTTGCAGTACTTTCAGGCTCTTTAAGGATTTGATGCCAGTGAAAAAAGTCAACCAGACACCAGTTTATAGCTGAAACAGTGTCAATGGTCAGTCAGAAGTCTCCAGTTGTTTGTTCCCATTTGTATGAAAATGAAAGAGTGTTTTTGTCTGTTATAAAAGGAGTGGACCGTGTGGATTATGTAATTTTGTTAAATAAAAGAATATTGGAAATAACTTAAATATTTTCTTTCTTATTCAACAAATAATGTGTTGTATTTTAGCAGAATACTAACAAAGTAGTCGCATATTTCCCTCATATCGTGCAGCCCTAAGAAAAAGGTTGTGGGGACATTTTTTGTAGCACTAAGGAGGAAAATACTAAACCATAACAATGTGACAGTTAATGAGCCATGGTTGAGCATCTGTAACCATGGCTCCAACATGTGTGAGGCACAGAAACCACAGATGAGCTGTAGTTGTTCTATCAGTCCACTAGATGGAGCACTTTACCCACACCATCTCCACAGAGCTGGAGAGCAGACTGACTGAGTCAAACTAGAACAGGAGGCACAAACAGTCAGATAACTCCAGTCATTACACAAGATAACACAACATCCAACATTAAAAACACACTTTGATATTTTGGTCTAGAGTACATGTGTCAAACTCAAGGCCCCCAGGCCAAATCTGGCCCCTTGCAGATTTAGATCTGGCTCAAATATCAATTTGTGTTCATAATAAATTTTGGCCCACCTAGTTGTGCGCCAAACCAAAAACACAGGGAAGTGTTTTTTTAAACTGCATTTACCTGACATTCAAAGCAGATTATGGCAGATTTGCCGACTGAGACTCAGAAATTCCCCCAGAAGAGAGTTCATATTCAGGCTGTGAAACAGGTTGTTGTTAAAAAAAATATCATTGTTTTGCTTGATTTGCTAAATTCTATGATGGCTGAGGAACTCTTTTGATGACGTTTTTAGGGCTTCATGTCAACAAAAATGTGTCAAAAAGGAAAAATGAGGAAAGAAGCTACCAAAACGTTTTAAAAAGTGTCTGTCGCTCAAGAATAATATGTGTTATGAACTTTATTTTTTAGTTTTTTTTAAACTAAATTGAGCTTAATGTTTTTAAAAAAAGTTGTGGGTACAAAATGACTCATGACGAAATCTGACAGGTACGTGTACCCACCTGTCTGAGGAGTACAACACAGGCCCCGCCTCCCCAACATGGAGTCTCCTAACTTTGTCTCCACAAACTACAAACAGCTGTGGGTGTGTAGTTTAGTGCTGTCAGAGAGTAAACAACTGATCAAGTTTGAGACAGAGATTAAAAAGTATTCAGGCTGTCGGAGCAGAAAGACACTTCCTCATTTCTCACAATGGAAGTAATTCTTATCTAACCTGTTTCCTGTTGATTAAATCTGACTTCACTGAACATATAAAGGCTAACTTTGGCCAAAAAGTCACAAATCACAGAATAATTAGTAAATGATTTAGTGAATCTTCAGATCTACAAACACCAGTGTTGACGTATATTATAAATCCCCCAAATATAAGGAGCGACAGCAGAGTTTCTTCATCAAAGGTGTGTAATGTTACCTGTCAGGCTGCTCACATGTTAAAGTCCAGGTGAGGTCAGAGAGACGTCGTCCTCCTCCTCATCGTCCGTCTGCAGACACTGACAGACGCTGCTGCTGTCTGTGTTCATCACTTCCTCACACCTTTAAATTCAAACCTAGAAATGTCAGTATGACGTCAGAGCAGAGGGCCGGTCTGAGCTGTAGTTCAGCCAGTCAGAAGCAGCTGCAGCGTTACCAAAGCTCTGATGGCAGCTGGAGACACTGACACAACTCCAAAGAGTCCAAACTGCAGGAACACTGAAGCCCCAAAATAAGGAGAAACAGAACAACAGGTTCATTATTAAAT
>NC_050189.1:16709627-16722127 GCF_008315115.2 Sander lucioperca
ATAAAGATTGGTGAAACAAGCCTTGCTGCGTCTGGGGGAGTGAATCAGAACAAATGTACATAAATAGGGAGCACACAGACTACATGTTACCCTCTGTTACCTTTTAAACTCAATAAACAGCCATGTAGTTAACAAAAGTGTTGTTGATTATTATAAATGGTGATGTTTGTGACATGAACGGTATGGTTTTAAACAATAGAGAATGGTGTATTGATGGATGTAGCTATAGCCTATAAATCACCACAGTATTAGATGTTAAATATGAGCACAAGAACGCTACGGGATTACTGTGGGGGATCTGATGAATGGCTAGTTTAACAGATGATTTGAAACCAGTATAATAAGTAACAGAGCATATTGACAGGCCAACCAAACATATACAGCAACATTTACACTCAGTCTTTGAGAGCTAAAAATACCTGAGCTCGTGTTGAGCTAGGGAACTATGGATGTATGACGTCGCGACACCACGCTTCAGTCATTTCAGAGAAATGGATCTGTACCATCAGACTCCTCTCTAACCGCCCATGGCGAGTTGCAGCCCGGCGTGGACCAATTCTGACAGTCTGGCCTCCTGTTATCTCCCAGCGGAGTGCATTTCCCCCCCGCTCGGCTGGTCAGAGCCCCCGAGCACCTGGCCTCTCTCAGCGCGGCGACCAAGGAAGGCTAGCGGGCGTCCTTCGGAAGGAAGGGACCTTCGGTGATCCTGGGAGGAGCGGACTTAAACCGTGAGTACTTCAAAAAATCATTTGGTTGTGAAGATCCCCTCGGGCAGTGCTTTTCATACACAGGGGGACAAGAGCCGTGAGTTGGGGACGTCTAGGGTAGTAATTAGAGATGCACCGATTCCAACTTTCTAGGCCAATTCCAGTTTCCGGATTTCTTTGAGTTAGGCCAGCCGATACTGATTTTAGCCGATTCTGATTTAATTTTTTCTAACCACTTTACAGCACACACACACATATTTATTTTCTATCTTTTCTTTAATAGAACATGTGTTGAACAGATAATGGATCATTATAAAATAGAACTATATAAATTACTCCTGGTGTGGGACATTCACACACATCTAAAGAGCAATGTTGGAACCATTTCCTTCTTTTCACATCAATATCAACTAAAGAAATGTGATTTAGGTTTTTGGTGTCGTCCCTCCACGCCCTACTTTCTCCTTGCAGGTGTTGCATATTGCAAACTTGTTATCTTCTGCACACACGCTGAAGAATTCCCAAACAGCTGACATGTTGCAGGTTAATTCACCAGGTTCCTACATGTGGAGAATAGCGTCGACACACGCTTCACACTGTGAGCGGGTACGCGGCACACACGGCAGAGAAGTTGAGAGAAAGGAAAAAGAGAGCGTGCTGTGGCGTCCGTGCTGTGGCGTCCGTGTGTGCGTGCGTCCTTGAGAACTGTAACTGGTATAACTTATGTTGTCAGTTAATCGGAGCGTTGACCGGCATGACATCACCATATGTCAGACTGACCTGCCGGTCGCCGGTCGTGGCCGAGCACGTGAAAACCGGCCAATTCTGGTCACCGGCCGCTCTACCGGTCTATCTCTAGTAGTAATCAAAGCCTCGTCAAATACTCTATATACCTCAAATACTCTATATACCACAAATACTCGATATACCTCAAATACTCTATATACCACACTCTATATACCACAAATACTCGATATACCTCAAATACTCTATATACCACAAATACTCTATATACCTCAAATACTCTATATACCACAAATACTCTATATACCACAAATATGTGTAAACAACCCCTTCCATGTCATTTGGCCAGGGCAGGGCGATGGAGAAAACAGAGTAAATTAATATTCATTCGGGTATGGGAAGTCTCATTAATATTCAAAAGGTCATATACGTGTCTCCTATTGGCTGTGTGTGTGTCTGTGTGTCTGTCTGTGTGTCTGTCTGTCTGTCTGTCTGTCTGTCTGTCTGTGTGTTCAGTATGATAACTGTCTGTCTCTCTCAGGGCTTCTCACCATGTTGTTTCTACGGTAACATCACGCTGCCTGTTTTGATGGACAGCGCCTCATGACCTTTGACCTTCGTCACACACACACACACACACACACACACACACACACCACAGACACACACACACATACACACATACACCACAGACACACACACACATACACACACACACACCACAGAAACATTGACCTCTGACCTCCAGATATCTGAATGAAAATGGGTTTCATGGGTACCCATGAGTCTCCCCTTTACAGACACGCACAGTTTATGATAAGACATGCAGTTTTTACTGGAAAACTATCATGTTTTTCCCAAATGATGTACATATTTTTAAATGGCTTGAACTATAGTGCATATAGCTGCCGGGTCATATTTTCATGAAAACAGAATCGTCAGTAAATGTTTGATTTTCTTGTGATGTGAATAAAATACAACACACTGCTGATCAGACTGATAGACAGTAATTATCATTTTATTATAGGGTGGAACGTCCCTTTAACATATTCATACGCTGTGAACAAACAGCAGAGAAATGATCACTTTATATTTCTTTCTCTTCATTACTGAATCAAAGACGTTCAACGTATTACATTCATTATAATCAGAATAAAAGTGATTTAACAAGCCTTTCTTTACAGAATCACAGAAACATTCATCTCATTTTCACAATTATCACATTAAACTCAAACTGTCAATCATTGTTCTTGCTACACAGTGTTTTTAATACAGACATCAGATGAGATTAAAAGCTCAATGAGCCAGACAGAAAGTCATCTCATCATTTCCTTTATTTGTGTATTTAAAAGTTTAAACAGCTGCAGAGGACCCAAACATTTTTCTTCAACAAATAGTTAACGTGAGACTTTTGATCTGAAGTCTTCAATGTTTCTCTTCATTTTGAATGTTGCAGAATATTTCAGTATTTGTGGATCTGCTGCCTCCTGCTGGTCACTCTGCAGGCTCACACTCTGATTGGCTGCCAGCTGGAAGCAAAACCATCTAAACCAATGGAGAGCAGCTTTCTGAAGCAAACATTATACTAAAGTAAGAGACTCAAAAGTTATTTCCTGTCTGTGAGCCTCTTTAGGAGACTAGCAGCAGGTCCTGAGTGGATTGAAGTGAACGTGAACACAGATTATGAGAGATTCTTTCACCCCGTAATCACCAAAGTTAATATTGGAGCCATTCTTCAACAACTGTGTGTGTGTGTGTGTGTGTGCGTGTGTGTGTGTGTGTGTGTGTGTGTGTGTGTGTGTGTGTGTGTGTGTGTGTGTCTGTGTGTGTGTGTGTGTGTGTGTGTGTGTAGTGTTCATTTTGTCACCTATTTTTTATTTAGTCTTAGTCTTGTGCCAAATGTCCTTGTTAGTTTAAGTCATATTTAGTCATTCACATATCTATTTTTGTTAGTCAAGTTTTAGTCGACTAAAAGTCTCGTCATTTTAGTCTAGTTTTAGTCAAAAGAGAACTCAAGGTATCTTAGTCAAGTTTTAGTCAAACATTTTAGTCTTTTTTTTAAATAAATTAATTCTGAGATTATTTCTGATAACCATTTAATCAAATAGTGTTTCACACATCTCAAAAATTGGTTAAATGTCATAATTACCTGACAAAATTCACTTGTTGAATGATTTTTGTTGACTTCATCTTTGTTAAACGCTTCTGGTTTTATATCGAGCCTCTTCCTTCATGCAAATACAATCATACACAAACACATGTTAGGTAAGCACCAGGGCTCCTGGGCTCTACAGCACCAGGACTCCTGGTCTCTACAGCTCCAGGGCTCCTGGACTCTACAGCGCCAGGGCTCCTGGTCTCTACAGCACCAGGACTCTTGGTCTCTACAGGGCCAGGGCTCCTGGGCTCTACAGCGCCAGGGTTCCTGGGCTCGGACGTTGGTTTGCTGCCAGCGGTTACATACATTTCTCTGGGGGTTCTGCAAGCAGTTTAAGAGCGGCTAAGTCTGTCTCCTTCCCTTGCCCGGGGCCGGGCCACATCGCTACGCGCTGTAGCGGTTTCTGCAGCAGGCTGAACCGGGCTTCCTCCCTCCCCCGCCCGGGCCACATCGCTACCTGGATGTGTGACGGTTAGACGAAAAAAAGGGGACACGCCAAATCTCTAGATGAGCCGCAGCCGAGCCGCACCTGATTGGTTAAATAAAGTTGTGGGTAAAAACTCCTGGGACCCAATCAGCAGCTGGCCTGTTTGGAACAAGTCTGCGCTCCAAACGGGCCCAGCACTAGTTCTATCTCATGATGAACAAGTAGAGACGATCAGACGGAAATGAAGAGAGATAGTTAGTTTTTATTTTATGCAAAACATTTTCCTCTCGTCTTTTTTCATCAACAGTAATGCGTGTTAATTTAGTCTTAGTCGGCGTTTCTGGACTTTGGTGCAGTCTCGTCATCGTGTCGTCTTGGAAAAAAAGGTCGTTGACGAACATATTTAGTCTCTTCTGACGAAGTTAACACTAACACACACACACACACACACACACACACATACACACACACACACACACACACACACACACAGACACACACACACACACACACACACACACACACAACACAGACACAGACACACACACACACACACAACACAGACACAGATACACACACACACACACACACACACACACACACACACACACACACACACACACACACATACACACACACACCCAAATGGAGCTCTGCAGCGGGAGAGAAAACTTTATTTAAACTGGACCAGAGCCAGTCCAAGCTGTGGCTCGGGGCCCTGAAGAGGTCTTCATCTTTTACATTACAGGTCAGAATCAGAATCAGAATCAGAATCAGAATCAGAAAGGGCTTTATTGCCAAGTACGTTGCACATACGAGGAATTTGTCATGGTGTTGTTGGAGCATGTCACACATACAAATGTAAGAAGGATAAAAAGAATATAAACAATATAAGTATAAACATATACACACAGTATGTATTAATAACGATAAAACAAAATTAAATAAATAGTAAAATAATTTTAAACAATAGTAAAAAGGAACGCTACAGCAGAGTAGGTACAGTAGGTACAGAGTATTTACAGTGGGGTGTGGAGAGAGTCAGGGTGGTTTCCGGGCCTTGTTAATAAGACTAGTGACGGAGGGGAAAAAACTGTTTATGTGGCGTGAGGTTTTGGTCCTGATGGACCTCAGCCTCCTGCCAGAGGGGAGTGGCTCAAAGAGCTTGTGTCCGGGGTGGGAGGGGTCAGCCACAATCTTTCCAGCACACTTCAGAGTCCTGGTGGTGTAAAGGTCCTGGAGCGGCGGCAGATTGCAGCCAATCACCTTCTCAGCAATCTTTAAAAATAAACGGCTAAAGACGCCTCTTTTTAGTCAGGCGTTCACTTAGCCACATTGCTGACTGAATCTTTTAGTATTTATGCTTTTGTGTTTTACTGCGATTTATTGTGCTTTCTATGACTATTGATCTGTTTTAATGTATGTATTTATTTGCCTGTGAAGCACTTTGTGACTCTGTCTGTGATACAGAAAGGGCTATAACAAATAAACTTTACTTACTTACTTCGCTACTTACTAGCATATCAGTACAATTTGAAATATTCATACATACATGTTTTTTTTTTAGCATCTTTGTGTATATTTCTATGATCTGTGTAATTGCAATAAGACTGCTGAACTCTTGAGCTCATAACTACGACACTTTACTCACACCGCACTGGGACACTTTACCTTAAACGATTCCTACTATCTGTTTATACCTGCACACACTGCAGTTTACATGTATATTTTACCATCATGCATGTATTACCATCTCCAGAATCAAACCCATGCTTTCACACTCCCGACCTGGAAAAAGTCATTCATGTTTTCATCATGCTCTCCTTTCTGTCATCAACCAAAGGTCCCTCTCTCGCCTACAACTGGTTCACAATGCAGCAGCTTGGCTTCTCACTGCTTTTAAAGCAACACTAGAGAACTTTTCCCGCTTCTGTCCCCCTACAGGTTGTCTCATTGTAACTACAGCTTGCGCTACCTGATCTGGCAAACTTGCATAATGTAATGTAATGGACAATTCCTCTTCCAACCTGTAGGGTGGCCGAAGCGGGAAAAGTTCTCTAGTGTTGCTTTAACAGAGGACATAACATCACCCCAATCCTGGCTTGGCTCCATTGGCTCCCTGCTCATTTTAGAGGTGATTGTAAGATGTTACTGATCACTTTTAAAGCCTGTCTGGGTCTAGATGTTGTAGAGATGTTGACCCCATATGAGCCAGTTCATTCAGTCATTTAGGCTTGTGTCATATCCACTGCTCCACCGTTCATCAGCTAGGAATCAATAAAGTTTCTCTGGAAGTTAGACAGCGTGCAGCGGGAGGGGTTGGAGCTTTCTAATAAATGTGGTAAGGGTTTGAAAAAGTTTAAATATTTGGGGGGAAAAGTTGAAATCTAAAAAACTATCTAAATATTTTGAGAATTTGTGTCAAAAAACTGTTATAAAGTTAGTTTGAATAACTTTATTGGCATTCTTACATCAGACAGAGTTAAACAGGAGAATAATATAACATAATAATGTTCATGTTCATGAATATTCATTGGTGGTAATCAGCTTCCATATTTCAAAATAAAATACATTCCTGTTAATCTGGTTGTTTTTATTCTTTTATTTAATTGTTGAAATATGTCATTCATTCACTCATTCATTCCAGACTTATTATAAATAAATTCATCCATAAAATCCCTTTTTATCTTAAAATATTTTGTTATATTTCATCTTTTTACTTGAAATATTCAGACCTTTATTCTGAAAATATTTTGACTTTTATTCTGAAATATTCAGACTTTCTTCTTCATTACAGTTTTTCTCAATTGCTTAAACACATTTGCCCACTCTGACATCACATTTTCAAACCAGTTAACACACAGGATCAAACTGAAGCTCAATGGCCACTCACAACACTCACAAAACATTACAAGCATGCAACATAAGCAAATATTTCCATCAAACACCACAACTTGTGGTCAAATTAATTTATTCTTTCAGTCAATCATTACACAGTGGACGACAAAATACAAAATACAGCCATCAATATGAAATATGACACTTTACAAACTCAAATGGATACTGAAAAAAAAAGAAAAAAGCTTATTAAAGGAAACTTATGGGTGGAAATACCTTTAAAAAAAAATATATATATATTTTATCTTTCACATTTAGTCCATTCGTTCTTGACGATTATGCCACAGGTTCTCATCAACATCGCATTGAATGTTTTCCATTGCAATGCACCGAGGGAAATACCTCCTTGCGTGGCGCATCCATCCCTGGCAGTCCTCTGCACCTATTGCCCGGCAACCAGCATTCATTGCCTCCAGGAGGGGCATCTGCTCATATGGCCGGTGATCATACACCTTCCACCTCCAAGCAGAGAAGAACTCCTCGATTGGGTTCAGAAAAGGGGAGTATGCAGGAAGGAAGTGCATCATAATACGAGGCAGCTGCAAACCATTCGTTCACAAGGCGAGAGTGATGGAAAGCCACATTGTCCCAAATTATGACATACAGAGTCATGCCAGGCCTCAACAGCCCTCTCTCTTTGGGTGGAATCAGTATTTCTTTCAATGAATCAAGAAATGTGATGAGGCGTTCTGTATTGTATGGGCCAATGGTTGGTATGTGGCAAAGGACCCCATCATTGGAGATGGCAGCACACATGGTGAGATTGGCACCCCTCTGACCTGGCACTGTGACAGTGGCCCTCTGCCCAATAACGTTCCTCCCGCGTCTCCTCGCTTTACAGAGGTTGAAGCCGGCTTCATCCACAAAAATGAATTTGTGATGTGCCCCTTGTTCTGCTAACAGGGCAATACAGTAAAGCTGAAATACACAGTGGTATACATTACAGTAACACTGTGAATTACCTGTTCTCATTCCCAAAAAGCCTGACAATAGATGCCACATTGCTCTGAGTCAGAATGGGCTGGACCCTTTGTCCAGCCTCTCTGAAGGACCAGCCATGATTGATGACATGGTCAATAATTGTTGCCCGAATTTCATCTGAAACTTGAGCTGGATTTTGTCCTCTTGCTGCTGCAGCTCCTCCACCACGCATACGGGCTCCTCTTCTTCTGGCCCCTCTGGCTCCTCTTCCTCTGGCCCCTCTGGCTCCTCTTCCTCTGGCCCCTCTGCCATGGCCTCTTACTCTTATGCTTGCAAATAGCAACACAGAGGTGGCATCTTTTATAGATGGAGGACTGATTGCTGATTGAAGAGTTGTTCAAATGAGTTTCACACAGGTGCATAGAGTTTTCTAATTATGCAAGTACTTTCTATCAGCTGTGAATAGATGTTTTCCTTTTGTTCACCACAGTGAATCCAATAGAGTTCGGGGTCTTTCAATGAGATCTGTGGTAACTGTTTTGACAAAGGGCGTGAAAAATGTGTGAAACAAATGAAAAAGTGTTAAAACATTTGCAAGAGAAGACTTCTGCTGTGCTAATAATGTGATGATGAAGATAAAGGGGATCCCAGTTTCATTTAGTGTGTCTTAGCAAATGAGAAAAACTGTAAATCCAGACTAATTTTAAATAATTTCATAATAAAAGTCTCTCTCTTTCTCACCTGAACATGATTTTGTGAATAAACTTCAAAACATGAACCCAGCGCTGTGAGATACATATTTATATATATTTATATATATACCCAGGGCCCTCATGTGAGGAGGGCCCAAAAAGATGCTAGAATGAATAGCTGTGGATGCAGGGAGGGGCCCATAGAAAATGCCTTTCTACAGGACCCAGAAAGTTGAGCTACGCCCCTGCTCATACAGTACCTTGAACTGGTAAAATAAGCCTTAACATATTCTTAGACAGGATTATTCATGTTTTTTTCTGCTGTTAATTTTCTACTTTTTCATTTACATCATTGATAGAAACTGATATGGTTATACAGCTAAATGATGAATAATCTAATCTAATAATGCCTCTGGACCAGATGGGGAAAATCCAACATCTCTTTTTCTGAAGAGCCTAGTCCTCCATGAAATGCATATGTAAATATAATGTGAATGGAATATTTTGTTTTAAGTGTTTTTGCCCGTAAAATATATGTCCACTTTCTCACCTGGTTCTTCCAGGTCCCTCTCTTTGTCCACTCTCTCTCCATCCTCCTCTCTCTCTCTCCATCCTGCTCTCTCTCTCTACCCCCCTTTCTATATATATATATATAGCGGTGCTCAAGCCGTTACGGCAGGCTATTAATAGCACTCTTTAAAAACTCGTTGTAGACACACACACACACAGACACACACACACACACACACACACACACACACACACACAGACAGAAACACACACAGAAACACACACACATACACACACACACACACACACACACACATACACACACACACACACACACACACACACAGACACACACACACACACACACATACAGACAGACAGACACACACACACACACACACACACACAGACACACACACACACACACACACACACACACACACACACACACACACACACACACACACACACACACACACACACACACACACACACACACACAGACACACACACACACACACACACACACACACACACACACACACACACACACACACACACACACCCAATTGGAGCGCTGTAGCGGGAGAGAAAACTTTATTAAAACTGGACCAGAGACAGTCCAAGCTGTGGCTCGGGGCCCTGAAGAGGCCTTCAGGATCAGTCTGTGTCTCTGAGTTATTTTGTTTTTGCTTCTTGGAGATTAAAATAAATGTAACGTTCATCCAGCTATGAATCAATAAAGTTTTCTTTGTAAGGAGTGTTTGTAGCTTTCTCTAGGTGTTTCTCAATGTCAAGGAAGGATCCTTCGAAGCCAGAATTTCGAGGATGCTACGTCATCAACGTCCGTCGAAGGACTGTTCCAATGTCGAGGATCCTCCGAATTCCACCAAGGACTGAGTCCTTCGTTCGGAGATTTTCCCATAGACAGCAAAGGATGCAGATGTGTATCCTTCGCGCTCTCATATTACCCACAATCCTATGCGCGCGGCTTTGCCGGCTTGTTAAAAAAAATTAAATGGCGGACCTAAGCGGAGCCGGAGTGACGGGGCAATATGCTTTTATATGTAAGTATCTTTAGTGTTTAACGTTACCGTACATTTGTTAAAACGGTAGTACATAAAAATAACGTTTAACGTTTAAATGCCAGTACAAAATGCTATTGATAATTAGCTAGATACCTCACGAGCTAACGGTAGGCTAGCTAGCTAGCTAACTGAACCGGACCTGTCATTTAGCTAACAGTTGTTAGCTTGGTTGCCGTCACCGGCATTTCTTTTATAAATGACTAGATAAGTTGTGCAAACTAATGTAACGTTAACATTATACCATCCACAGCGTTATACTGATAGCTTTCTCATCTTTTTTGACAGGGACTAAAGAACAAACAGAGACATTTATACGTCTCCGTTTAGGCAGCAAGCAGCTGTTTACCGGGGGGAGGGACACCGCGGCGAACGGTTATCGGTGAGAAGCTACGCTATTGTTTAATGTTCAGAAGTAATAGCTAGCTGTGTAATGTTCAGAAGTAATAGCTGTGTAATCTGCTTTTTATTCCCCCTCCTCATTCACATAGGCTTATTTTGGAGAAGATGGGGATCGGAGGGAGGGTCACCCACGCCCAGGCCAAGAAGAAGTGGGACAATTTAAAAATGAAGTACAAGGTGGAAGATATTGTAGTTTGGGGTATTAATATGTATGGACATAATTGTTATGCATATTTTAATGTAACTTGTGATTTTTGAAGTAAGCTTTGGATGTAAACCTGACAGACTTGGGCCTGCTGACAGTAAGTTTAGTGTTGTGTACAATAGTAGTAATACATCATCACAACAACCTTTTAATCTTCACTGTTTAGGAATGCAAGTGTCCTGCAACAGGTCAGGGGACAGAGGATGGGAAGGCAACGGCAGCAACTTGGCCCTGGTTTGCCCTCATGGACAAGGCATTAGGGCAGTCTGCGGCAGTCTCGCCCCCCTGCCTTATTGCCTCGATCCAAGAGGACAAACCAGGGCCAAGCACTGCACAAGAGGTAGAGGAAGGGAGAGACGAGGAGGAGGAGGAGGAGAAGAGAGACAGCAGCAAAGAGAGAGCAGGGAACAGAGGAGAGAAGAGGAGAAGGGAGAGAGAGGATCCATTCCTCCAACTCCTCAAGGAGGACATTAAATATCAGAGGGAGGTAGATGAGAGGAGGGAAGCAGAGGCCAGAGAGAGGTCAAACCGCTTTTTTTTGCTGTTGGAGAGGCTGGCGGAAAAATAAATAAAGTAAATTAAATTTAACTGGTTTTGTCTTTGCCCTTTTTTAATTATTTAATATAAACTGTCTATGTCAATTTTGTTTTAAACCTTATTGTTCTTTAGACTGCAATTGAAAAACAAAGTAACAAATAACTAGCATGTGAAGCCTAGAACAATGTGTTGAACAATATCATCATCCTTATTTACAACGTTTTTGTGATTAGGTATTCCAAGCTCTACATAAAACATTCACTTCACTTTTGATTTTTTGTTTACAAAAAATTATTTATTTAAACATTTCTATATTGACAACTATATACATGAAGCAAAACATTAATTCAAACAACATTCTCATATCTTCAACTATATATAACAACTTCAACTATATACAACAACTTAAACATTTACAACTATATACAACAAGACCAAGAAGAACAACAACAATCATCTGGTCCAGTAAGATGATAATTGTATCTAACGTATCTAAAACACTTGCAGTATATTTAATATTGTATCAAGAAGGTAAATTAAATATACTTATGTACTAGCAATGTACTTTATTATGGTCAGTTAAGACCATAATAAAGTACATCACTAGTACATTCATTACATTTAATTTCCCTTCTTGACTGTGTATGGGTGTTTACCAATGGTGGTGTTAAATTACTTTTCATATGTTGGTTACAGTCTTACAGTAGTTTAAGGATAATTGCCAGCTGGTAACTTTGAAGTATGTTATTTGTCTTAATAGTCATAGAAACAACACACTTTCTTTTATGTACTTGGATGTGTCATCTTCCACACATTTAATTATTCACCTGGGAAAAATAGTCGTGGTCCAGGGGTGCCTCATGCAGTGCAGACACCTCGTTGGTCAGCGTGGCCCGCCAAGCTGCTCCACTCCGGCTGTCCCCACCATCACGCTCCAGAGGTAGCTGGTTGTCGTCCTCCTCCACAGCCTCTTCCAGCTCATCCCCAACACCAACACAAATGTTGTGTAAAATTACACACGCTGTCACCACCTGTGCACAAGGCAGAGTAAAGAAGACAAGACTTTGTTGAGATATGAAAAAACATGAACACAGAAGGTGTAGTGTGACTTTAGCAGTTGTTAAGCATTAACTTGTTTTGAGTAGGATATTATTATTAGAAATATTACAGTGATTTATTACCTTAGGGACAAAAACTGGATGTACTTCAAGTGC
>NC_050189.1:16727127-16759627 GCF_008315115.2 Sander lucioperca
CAGACACACACACACACACACACACACACACACACACACGCGCGGCTCGACGCACACACCAGCGCAAAAGTATGAACATCAGACCACTGACGTAGGCTACGGTGAAATATCTGACCTTCCTGTTGAAAGCATACTGTTTGTGTTTAATCCAGGGTCTGACTTTTAATTTTTTAAAGAACAGTGGTGGCAGTGTGTTCTTCTTCTAACAACATCATTGCACGCCTACTGACTGATACACTGCCCCCTGGTGGACAGAACATATACCAAGTTTGATACCAATATAAGCCTTACTGAAGGAATTTAATGGTCAAAATATTATTAATAAATATTCAAATATATTCGAATATTTATATTAATAAACAAACTAACTTCGAATATGATTTTTGGGCAAAAATCAAAGCCCTAGTGTGTGTGTTTGTGTGTGTGTGTGTGTCTGTGCCTGTGTGTGTGTATGTGTGTGTGTCTGTGTGTGTATGTGTGTGTGTCTGTGTGTGTGTGTGTGTGTCTGTGTGTGTGTCTGTGTGTGTGTGTGTGTCTGTATGTGCCTGTGTGTGTGTGTGTCTGTGTGTACCTGTGTGTGTGTGTGTGTGTCTGTGTGTGCCTGTGTGTGTGTGTGTGTGCGTGTATGTGTGTGTGTGTGTGTCTGTGTGTGCCTGTGTTTGTGTGTCTCTGTGTGTGCGTGTGTGTGTGTGTGTGTGCGTGTGTGTGTGTGTGTGTCTGTGTGTGCCTGTGTTTGTGTGTGTCTGTGTGTGTGTGTGTGTGTGTGTGTGTGTGTGTGTGTGTGTGTGTGTGTGTGTGACTAGTCCTACCAAGGAACATTTGACCTTTGATCCTTGACATTGAGAAACGGCATTAACACAAGAACCCAGTGTTTCTCAAATGGGGGTACGTGTCCCCCTAGTGGTACTCTGGAGGACTGCAGGGGTACGTTTTTTTCCTTTCTTCCTGACTTTTTTCAACTGTCTTTTTTTCTTCAAAAATGTTGTCTCTTTTTTCAAAGTTTTTTTAAGTCCTTAATAATGTTTATATCAGAATTCTTTAGTTAAACTTAGCAGCACCTCATCATTCTGGTTGGTCTTCAATGTGTAAAGACAAGATGCTCAGGCCACACTAGGTCAAGCCTCACTAGCTCATTCACTTCTTTGGGCCAACGTTACGTTACTTTTATTAAGTAGCACTTAAGTGAAATATTCATTCCAGAAAATGTTCTAAAGATCCACTTCTCTCAACAATGTGTCAACTTCTTATTGCCATGCTGTTACTAGTTATTGCTTAAAGTGTGCACTTCCCTTTACTCCCCTAGTGACAGTGCCGCTCGCAGCGCCCATCCTGGGCGTTGTGTTTCAACCCAGAAGCGTTATGTCATAAACGTTTATGACTTGTTTATAATGTTCATGACACGTTCATGACTGTGTCATGTCACTCTTATGTAGATACCTTCAAGTAAAGTGTTACCAAATATTTTAACTCGCACACTCACACTTCCTCAGACCAGGTTTCAGCCTCTGCTCTCCACAATGATCCAGCCTGGAGGAAGAAAGAAAGTCAGAATGAACCTTCAGAAGCTTCCTCATCTCTCATCTTCAAAATATATCAAGTATCTCAGGTTTCTAAGGTCAAAGATTAACTCTGAACATCAACATAAATGAGATGTCCTCAAAGTGCTCCAATAAGAATGTAAGTCATTAAAAGGAGTTGAGTCTCAGCGGGACAAGATTCTCATCACATCAGTTACTGTCTTCACTGTTATCACCAGGGCTGCTGGTACACACTGTGAACAAACAGTGAGCTCTGCTGTCTGTTCTTACCTTAGATCGTCCAGTCTGCAGTTTGGATCCTCCCGTCTAGCTGAAAGCAGCTTCACTCCCGAGTCTCCTGGATGATTGTAGCTCAGGTCCAGCACTCTCAGATGGGAGGGGTTGGATCTCAGAGCTGAGGCCAGAGAAGTACAGCCTTCCTCTGTGATCAGACAGCCTGACAAACTGGACATACACACACACACACACACTGAAAATGACTTGAATTTACAATAATAATAATGATTTCATTTTCATCATGTCTTTAGTCTTCATTGTACATTTCCTAATTTTAGCTAAATGTTAAATTGTCTCATCAGTCCACTTTTTTGAAATATATTGTTGCTAAAATGCAGTCAAATGCCATCAGAATATGACACAAAGTAATTTGTCTTAAATCTGCATTAATTCATTTTTGAACTCTCACTCAACCGACAAACTTCTGCAGTCCAACATAAGAGCAAAATAAAGCGGAAGAGTCTGTGGAAATACTGGATTTAAAAGTTGGCATAAAACCTGACAAAGTAATTTGACTTAAGTTGGTATAGCCCTAAAGCTTTCTTATCACGGCTGGTAGACAGCAGACATCTGTAAGATCACAAAAAATCTTTGTGATGCAGCCAGCTGCACTGGGAATGATATGTGAGTGAATCACAGAGTATCATTCAGAGTCCTGAGGTTAAAAAAGTCTCCACAAACCCTTAAGAAGAAATGTTGGCTCTTAAGCTGCTAGATGTTGAACTTTCTTTACCAGCTAGTGTCTAACTGTGTCTGTCTGCTGTTGGCTGCTGGGCAGGTAGTGTACAGTGGTTTTATCAGAGCTTATTGGATGCAAAAAGCTGCATGCTGCTGCTGCTGCTGAAGAAGGTGCTGATGAGAGTAGTGAGACTGAATCAAAAAAATGGAAGTTGTGGGCCACGAAGACATATTATAGACGAAGATAGACTATTGGCTGAAAGATGTTGGGTATCTTTTTCTAACATACATTACCTTCTATATCAAGCAACATTTAAATGGTTATTTGTTTAACAGAAGCTAAATCCTGACCTGAGAGTCTCCAGTTTACACTGTGGACTCTTCACTCCAATAGAAAGCAGCTTCCCTCCTGAATCCTTGAGATCGTTGTTACTCAGGTCCAGCTCTCTCAGACTAGAGGACTCTGAGCTGAGAACTGAGGACAGATCTTCACAGCTTCTCTCTGACAGGTTACAGCCACTCAGCCTAAAAATATGAACACAACATAACTGCAAACATTGTTATCTGTATTTGATAATAACTTACACTTATATGTAGGTAACTACGAGGAAAAGAAAAATGACAACACCCTTTGAAAGATTTTGGTCACCCTTTTCCCGCTCATCTTATTATCACCACCTAGTCAACTGGCTGTTTCCTGGACTCTCTCAAAGAAGCGAGAGTGACCCCTATCCAAAAGAAAGCCACACTCAACCTGTCTGAAGTTAACAACAGCAGACCTATCTCTCTTCTTCCGTTTTAGCCAAAACACTCAAACGTGCTATCTTCAACCAACTCTCTTCTTATCTTCACCAGAATTATTTCAAGGCAGGCCACTCAACTAAAACTGCCCTCATTCCTGTCACTGAGCAGCTTGAAACTGCTAAAGCAGCCTCTCTCCCCTCTGTGGTCATCCTTCTGGACCTTTCTGCTGCTTTTGAAACAGTGAACTACCAGAACCTCATTTTCACCCTTAAGGATGTGTGTCTCAGTTTCTGCACACTCTCTGCTCACATCTTACCTCAATGACCGCACCTACCGGGTAAATTTGAGAGAATCTGTGTCAGAACCTTGTCCACTCACAATGGGATCCTTCAAGGTTCTGTCCTGGTCCCCCTCCTCTTCTCTCTGTACACCAATTCCCTCTCGGTTCTGTTTTTCACTCACATGGCTGTTTTTCTATCGCAACTATGCAGATGACACCTGACTAATTCTCTCTTTTCCCCAGTCTGAAACACAAGTACCAGCAAGTATCTCTGTCTGTCTGACTGAAATCTCTCATTGAATGTCCACACACCACTTCGAACTCAGGATTGACAAGACTGAGCTGCTTTTCCTTCCAGGGAAGGGCTCTTCCACCCAGATCGACAAGTCTGTGGTAGTCCCCACCAGGACTGCTAGGAACCTGGGTGTGACTCTTTATGGCCAACTCTCCCTCACTGCCAACATTGCTGCAACAACCCGATCATACTGCATATCCTCAGAAGGAAACAGCCTTTTCTGACCCTCAGGTTCTGGTTCAGGCTCTTGTCAATGGCCAATATGCTTGCTGCTTGCTCACTGCGAGGGACACCTATAGTCACTCAACGAAATCCAGACTTTTTGCTGTCCTGCCTCCTAAATGGTGGAACGAGCTCCTCCTTGACATCAGGACAGCCGAAAGTCAACACATCCTGCACCGCAGGTTAAAACACATCTCTTCCAACTGCACCTAAGAAGATCATGGTTTTATGAAAGAAATTGCACTTACATGTTGTATTTTAGCTTATTTGAAGCTAATGTACTTCTATGTGATTCCTACTCTTCTTAGTGTTACCTACATGGTTGACTGCACTTGACAGTCACTGTATTTTACTTTGGATAAAAGCATCAGCTAAATAAAATGTAATATAATGGATCACTCTTTATAGCTTTATTATTGCTGACCTGAGAGTCTCCATTTAACAGTGTGCACTCTTCAGTGCAGTAGAAAGCAGCTTCACTTCTGATCTGTATTTGAAATGACTTAAACTACATTCAGACTGTAGGCAAAAGTGTTTTTTTTAGGTCAAGTGACCAGGTCAGACTTCTTCAGAAGTGTGAACACTCAAATCTTGCCCAGATCTGATTTTTTATCCAAAGGTTTTGAATAAACTGCATCTCTGTGAAGCTATTCACAATACAGTCCCACCACTCCTGGCTCAGTCTCTGCATCCACATAGACCTCTGTAGTGAATTTACAGCCATAACCTCACAATTTCTCTCTCTCTCTCTCTCTCTCTCTCTCTCTCTCTCTCTCTCTCTCTCTTCATTCTTCTCCTCCTCAGCACCTGCTCAATAATGTTATGGCTGCCATTACACAAACATTTTGAAATAAAAGCCAAAATACTTACTTCCTCCATAACCTCCCTAACTTTAGTGCAACAGCGTGCTGCGTCTTATGTCATTGTTATTGTTCTGTTGAGCATGCGGGTCAAAACCGCAAACAGTTCAGACTGGAATCTGATATAGGCCACATTTTAAAAGGTAATGTGAACAGCCAAACAAAAAATCGAATCTGAGCAAAACAAATCTGAATTAAGCATTAAGAGTTGTGGTATGAACGTAGCCTTACACATCACATTTCTACGGTTGTCCAGACAGCCAAACACAACAAATGTATATCTTGTATTGTGTATATTACTGGAGTCAGAAAACTATTAAAGGAAATTTCACAAAATATAGTCACATCTGTTGGATCCCAATCATTCACACTAATTAATTTCAGCCTCAAATGAATTACAAAATGGCAGATCTTGTTTTCTTCATTTGGCTTCATTAATCTGTGGAGGTACAATGAAACTGAAGAAACAATGTGCAGGTTTTTCAATTGATCAACTAATCAATTTGTTTTCTAAATCTTGACTATCAGTTGACTAAAACATTCATTATTTGAGAAAAACCCTACACCTCTGATACAGTTAGTAGCTTCAGTAATCGGTGCACTTACAGAGCTTTTTTGGAGGCTTTGACCACTGGCAGCAGCCTCAGAAGAACATCCTCTGAAGCATGGTATTTCTTCAGGTCAAACACATCCATATCTTCTTCTGATGACAGTAAGATGAAGACCAGAGCTGACCACTGAGCAGGAGACAGTTCATCTGTGGAGAGACATCCTGATCTCAGTGACTGTTGGATCTCCTCCACTAGAGAACGATCATTCAGTTCATTCAGACAGTGGAACAGATTGATGCTTTTCTCTGGAGACAGATTCTCACTGATCTTCTTCTTGATGTAGTCGACTGTTTCCTGATTGGTCTCTGAGCTTCTTTTTTTCAGCAGACTTCGTAGGTGTTTCTGATTGGTCTCCTGTGAAAGACCCAGGAGGAAGCGGAGGAACAAGTCCAGGTGTCCGTTTGGACTCTGTAAGGCCTTGTCAATAGCAAACATGTGGACCTTTGTCGTAGATGTTCTCTTGAAAACTTCCTTCACTTTTTTGAAGAAACTTTGCCCTGGCTCAGACATCACATTCTTGTTTCTTTTAATGACAGCGCTCTTTACATGAAGAGCAGCCAGAAACTCCTGAACACTTAGATGGACGAAGCTAAACATCTTGTCTTCCTCATTCTTCCTCCTACGGTCCTCTTTGAAGATCTCTGTGAACACTCCTGAGCACTTCGAAGCTCCAGTGACATCAATGCCACTCTCTTCTAGATCTTTCTCATAGAAGATCAGGTTGCCCTTTTCCAACTGATGGTAAGCCAGTTTTGCTAATGACTCAATGTACTGAATGCACTCTTTTGAGTCATACTTCTCCTTTGTCTGATGAATCTGAAACAGCAGGAATTCTACGTACATCTCAGTCAGGTTCTTGGGCAGCTCTCTTCCCTCTCTGGTTTTCATCACATCCTCCAGAACTATAGCAGTGATCCAGCAGAAGACTGGGATGTGACACATGATGTGGAGGCTTCGTGATGTCTTGATGTGGGAGATGAATCGGTCGGTCTGCTCCGGATCTGTGAATCTTTTCTTGAAGTACTCCTCCTTCTGTGGGTCGGAGAACCCTCTGACCTCTGTCACCATGTTAACAAAATCAGAATGGATCTGATTGGCTGCTGCAGGTCGTGTGGTTATCCAGAGACGAGCAGAGGGAAGCAGTTTCTTCTTGATGAGGTTCGTTAGCAGCTCGTCCACTAAGGCCGGCGCCGTCACATCAATTTCAACTGTCTGGTTTTTTTTGGTAGAGTAGTCCAGATCAAGGCGGCTCTCATCCAGTCCGTCTAAAATAAACAGAAGTTTGAATTCACTCTTGTCAAAGTTGGTGTTTCCTGTTGACTGCAGAGCTGTAAAGATGTGATTAAGAGCTTCTTTCTTGATGTCTTTGGTCTCCGTGATACATTCATGAATGAGCTCTGCAAAACAATATTTTTTCCCCTTCTTTAAATTCAGTTCGCGGAAGGTCAAGAGGAAAACGAGATGCACATCTTGATTGGTTTCTCTTTTACACCAATCCAACACAAATTTGTGCACAAGAAACGTTTTTCCAATTCCTGCAATTCCATTAGTCAGCACTGTTCTTATGGGTCTGTCTTTTCCAGAGGGGTCTTTGAACATGTCACACGGTTTAATAGTTGTCTCTGTATCTGCTTGCTTCATCGCCTCAATCTGCCTGACCTCATGCTGTTTGTTGATGTGTACGTCACCAGTAGCTTTGATGTTCAGATGTGTGTAGATATCATCCAGAGGTTGTTCATCCTTGTTCTGTGTCCACCCTTCTTGTTTATACATAAACCCATCCTGAAGGTGTGTTTGAAGACAGTCTTGGTAAAATGAGATGTGTCGTGGCTCTGGTACTGGAACAATTCCATCTGTGTGACATAAATAGAAAAACAACAACAACATGGAATTAGGCGGTATATCTAAAGATGCCTCTATTCTCACAAACATCAGTAAACACATGCAACTGAATATTGTGGTGGAACAAGTTGTATGTCGACTGTGTTTGAGTTTAAACATTTCAACATGTAGCTGCCCAGTAAAACCACAGTGCTGCACTCGTGACCATTGATCAACTACTGGCATTGCTGACATCTACTGGACTCTGATGAGAGACGTCCTGAAGTCAGGGACTGTTGGATCTCTTCCACTAGAGAACGATCATTCAGTTCATTCAGACAGTGGAACAGATTGATGCTTCTCTCTGCAGACAGATATTCACTGATGTTCTCCTTGATGTACTTGACCGTTTCCTGATTGGTCTATAAGCTACTTCCTGTCTGGGCCAGCAGTTCTTGGAGGAGATCCTGATTGGTATCCAGTGAAAGACCCAGGAGGAGGCGAAGGAACAAGTCCAGGTGGCCGTTTGGACTCTGTAAGTAGCAAACCTGTGGACTTTAGACATCATAGATTTTCTGCTGAAAACCATTTGCCCTTGATCAACCCAACTTTGCCCAAACATCACATTCTTGTTTCTTTTAATTACTGCCCTCACTACATGAAGAGCAGCCAGAAACTCTTGAACATTCAGATGGACAAAGCTAAATATATTTTTTTTGTCATTTTTTCCCCGACTTTCCTTTTGGAAGATCTCTGTGAACACTTCTGAGCACTTCGAAGCTCCACTGACATCAATGCCACTCCCTTCTAGATCTTTCTCATAGAAGATCAGGTTGCCCTTTTCCAACTGATGGTAAGCCAGTTTTGCTAATGACTTAATGTACTGAATGAGTCATACTCTTTTGGGTCATACTTCTCTTCGGAGTCATTCTTCTCCTTTGTCTGATGAATCTGAAACAGCAGGAATTCTGCATACATCTCAGTCAGGGTCTTGGGCAGCTCTCCTCCCTCTCTGGTTTTTATTACTTTTTCCAGAACTGTAGCAGTGATCCAGCAGAAGACTGGGATGTGGCACATGATGTGGAGGCTTTGTGATGTCTTGATGTAGGAGATGATTCTTTTGGCCTGCTCCTGATCTCTGAATCTCTTCCTGAAGTACTCCTCCTTCTCTGGGTCGGAGAACCCTCTGACCTCTGTCATGATGTCAACAAATTCAGAGTGAATCTGATTGACTGCTGCAGGTCGTGTGGTTATGCAGATGTGAGCAGAGGGCAGCAGTTTCTTCTTGATGAGGTTTGTCAGCAGCTTGTCCACTGAAGTCGGCGCTGTCACATCAAATTTACCTGCATGGATTTTATTGGTAGAGCAGTCCAGATCAAGGCGGCTCTCATCCAGTCCGTCCAAAATAAACAGAAGTTTGATTTGACTCCAGTCAAAGTTGGTGTTTCCTGTTGACTGCAGCTCTGTAAAGATGTGATTAAGAGCTTCTTTCTTGATGTCTTTGGTCTCCCAGATTCATTGTACATTCATGTATAAGATCTGCCAAACATACATTCTCTCCCTTCCATGAGTTCAGCTCGCGGAAGGTGAAGGGGAAAACGAGATGCACATCTTGATTGGCTCTTCCTTCAGCCCAGTCAAACACAAACTTGTGCACAAGAAATGTTTTTCCAATTCCTGCGATTCCCTTGGTCAGCACTGTTCTTATGGAGCTATCTTTTCCAGAGGGGTGTTTGAACATGTCACAAAGTTTAATTATTGTCTCTGTATCTGCTGGCTTCACTGTCTCAATCAGTTTTATCACTAACCCGGACGATACAGTGACTGTAAAGAGTAGAACTATATAGAGACGAGTGCATTTATTCCCAATCCCATCAGAGGGGAAATAATTCTCTGTTCTCCATTGACTTTGTGTTGCCTGAAGGTTCCTACTTGTCAATGCTGTCTGCTAGTCAAAAAACATAAATATGCTGTATCGTGGGATGACCGACAAAGTTTTGTTCGCTGCCAAACCAAGAAAACTGATTCTTGTTAATTTACTAATCAAATATACATTGTTCATCCAAACAACAAACAAAAAAACTGTTCTGATCTACAAATATGAGTTCAGTCAATTTAGTTGGATTTGCACTCTAATAATTCATAGTTATTCTACAGTAATGCTGGTTTCAATTTACGTTGAAAGGCCAGAGTATGACTACAGTTTCACTGCTGCCTTCACTCAGTCCTCGTAAACTCCCAATATTGGTGATTGTTATCATGAATCAATATTGTGTATTTTGGTTAAAAAAGAGTATTTATTGATAACTTTTGGGATATGGTTTTGGTATGTATTAATTATTGTTCTTAAATTATGAAACATACAAATCTGATATTTAAAGTAAAATTATTTCATTCAAACAACAGCCATCTGGTAACAAGTGAGTTTACTCTTCACTCTTCATGTAGTAGTAACTTGAATATTTCCAAGCCATGTTTACTGGGCTATTTTTCAGTTTGAAATTATTGTAAACTTTCCGACAGTGTCTGGACGCAGCATTTGGGAAACTTACTTAGCTAGCTAGTAATTATTAGCACACCCCACGGCCCTCCACTTCCCTCCCGGCAAAGGAGGAGAGTGGGCAGCAGCTCCGGTCTGACTGGGTTTGAGTTGCTGCAGCCGCTGATGAAGGTCCAAACGGACCAGCAACTGGCCAACTTGTCCGACATCCTGTTTCACTGGACCCGGGCCATCAGGCCCTTGCATATGTCAAACCCTGATGAAGCATCATCAAGTATTTAAATATCCAAATGTTAGTTTTAGGCTAACTGTATTTCTGTAAGTTAAGATTAAGCTTTTCGACAGGATGCAGCTTGTGTTATAGTGGAATGTGAATAATTTGGAAAGCTATTCAGTATTATTTTTGCAAGTGCCTTAACTTAATAACAGCTAACTTGTCCTTTCTGATAGACATAGATATAAAGCCCAGTTTAGACCGAAGATTCACGACGAGACACAACTGTTTTACAATGTTGCAGGAAAAACTTCAGCGGTCTGAACAGGCCCGTCTCGGCTCGACTCAAACCAGCTGATGATTTAGAATTTACACACCACACACAACACACACACACACACACACACAAACACACACACACACACAAACACACACACACACACAAACACACACACACACACACAGTAGGAAAGTGCGGCATTGCCGAATTTATCAATCATATTTTTCTATATCTGTATCAGTTTCTGTGTCCAAACCGGCAGCGACAGATGCCGCCCACAAAGAGCGTGGGTCTGTCTGAGGTTTTTCCTCGCCACTGTTGCCCCGAATTGCCTGCTTTTAGGAAATTGTTGGGTCTTTGTAAATTATCTGTAAAGTGTCTTGAGATAACTCTTGTAATGATTTGATACTATAAATAAAATTGAATTGAATTTATCCTGTCAACACCACTTTGTATGATACAGATGCAAAGTCTGTTGGAGAAAGCCTATTTGGTTTCACCTCAAGTGCTTGTCGCCAACACATGTATAAATAAAGTTGGGTTAAACCTGAGGAAGCTGTAAAGCTGCTCGTCGCTGTACAACATAGTTTATAGCGGATCCTCGGTTTGCTTAAAAGCAGTTACACACCGGGCCGATAATCATCGGTGGGACAGTCTGGCGAGGTCAGTGACTCGAGTCTGTTCGTTGTGTTCTGTGCCGTCGTCCGTCCGAGGGACCGTCGGCCATCATTTTCGCCGACCTGACATGATCAGTCGGAGACAGGGCAGTCGGGACTCACCCGGAAATGACGAATGAAGACAGATTCAGCAACTGTACGGCCTATTTCTCTCTTAAAATGTTTTCAGAAACACGTTTCGGTGAATTATTTTAGTACAATATGAGATTGTAATTTGAATGAGTCGCCAGTAATGGCCGTTTGAAAATTCCAAAATCCGGAAGCAGCAGATCCATGTGACGCGCTCTGCCGGTTTTCAGTTTTTTGGGTGACAATACAGATTAGCGCTTATGGAGATGTTGCTTTGGTGTGTTCCGAGGCACTTTTTTGACCAACTCGGGGAGACTGATCAGTCCAACTGCCTTTTCTGCCAAACGGTCGGCCGTCTGGTTGGTGTGTAACTGCCTTAACACTGAGCCACCTACTCCAAGTGGCTTTATTGTTCCCAATCTGTACTGATTTTATTTGCATCTAATAGAAAGGCCCTGCGTTAAAATACACATCTGACATACAGCGGCTTCAGAAAATATTCAAATAAATACATTTAAGACAAAATTCTTACACACACACACACACACACACACACACACACAGACACACACACACACACACACACACACACACACACACATGGCAAAGCAAAATCCCACTTTAATAATATTTTGTTAATGTACCTTTAGTTTCTTCAACACCACTGGCATCCACTGAAACAGAAATAATGTAGTTATTACCATCCAGTTTTTATTTGATTGATCCAATTTGCATTCAAATTCACACACCTCCCTCTCAGACTCGCTGTCAGTAGAACTTCAGTCTAGCTAAGTTTAATTAGCAGACACACGGACACACACACACACACACACACAACAGTTTTGGGAGACATGGCTTTCGTCTCATCTGTTCTGTCAGATGTGACTGAAACACAAACATGCAACAGCTCTTGAGAAATGCAAAATAATTGAAGGCATTTCGTTAAATACAATTTAAGCATGTACATAGTTAAATAATATTAATATTAATAAAAGACTAATAGCCAGTCAGAAGCAGAGTATGAGGGCGTGCCCTGACAGTACCTAGGTAAGGACTACTAGCCAGTCAGAAGCAGAGTATGACCAGTCAGAGTATGAGGGTGTGCCACGCTAGCAGCTAGGCAAGCATTATAATGTGTGTTACAAAGTGATGCACGTTTGCCTCTGAAGTAAAGGCTGGACTACAATAGAGTTGAGCAGCACTACAGTGTTTGTTTCCAAAACTTCCTGCGTCCCGTACATACGCTTTAACGGCGCTGAGCACATGGGGACGAGGAACTACTGGATATCTGCTCATCTCCTTCATCTAAAATGCATGTTTGATGCTTTCATATGTCAACACTTTCACATTAGCTCGGGAAGCTAAAGTTCTTCAAGTAAATTGTAGTACACCATAATTAACTTGTTGGAGAATGGAGTCACTAACTTACTAAGACTATATTTTTTCAAACTTTAAACTGCCACTTTGTCACTCAGGGCTTCCATACTGACCAGAGAATACAGCAGCTTACCTTTGCTCTGAGAGGAGGGAGTTCCTCTGTTCTGTGAAGTCTCTCCAGCATCACTGACATCCACTGACTCTGTGTGGAAATGCGTAGTTTTAAATTATCATTGATGAATTACTGTCATGAACATCAACAGCACTCACCCGAAAAGGATGTACTGTTACAATTAAATTAAATTAAATTAAAAGACACGCAAATAATCCTCACAGTCAGTCAACCCATTACATACAGTATGTCACTGTGATGCAAAAGCACACTTCATTCTTTCTGCCTGAAAATACATATTACAAAGATTGACTGACCTTCTTGTCCTGAGCTGGTGTCTGGCAGACTCTGCACTAGATCATTCCTGTTGATCATCTCTAAAATCTTCTTGGTCACCTTCAGAGCTCCATGAAGTTGATAGGTATTCACCATCACAGTCACTGTGTCCTGCCTTTCTGCGTTCTCCAGCTTGGCCACTTTGATGCTTTGGTAACCTTCCAGGATGTTTGGCTGGTGCAGATGCCATTTGAATTTCTGAAATTCCTTTTCTTTTAAATCCTCCAGAGTGTTAAAAAGGTCCACTGCCTTCATCGTGGTTTCCTGCTAAAATCAGACAGTTCTGTCAAACTGAAGTAAAACTGTAACACAAATGACTCAGAATAGTAACAGGAGTTCTGATTGGTCGACACAGGAACTGGTGGGATTTATGTGCAGAGTCTGGCCAGTTAGAGCTCCTGCTGTTGCTCTGTGGGTCCAGTGTGTAGGATCTAGTGGTGAGTTTACAGATTGCGACCAACTGAATACCCCACACACCTCCCTTTTCCAAGTGAGCAGTAGTGGTCTTCCCTCATGGCAGACTTCGTAAAGAAGACCTGCTCCCTATGTAGATATGAAGGGCTCATTCTAACGAAAACAAAATGATCCTTAGGCCTCATCCACATCAAACACAGTGTAAGGTTGGTTACGCCACTGGACACAGGAATTGTTGCAAATGACTAAAATAATATTTGAATTGTTGAGGACATGTAAGCAGCAGCAGCGTTATTAAATGCAGAATGTAACTGCACAACAGCTGCTAGCAACAGCAACAAGATCAGGAAAACCATCTGTAGTCAAAGTTGATGATCTTTTGGAAAAGGGTCATGTGATAGAGGCGTGACGAATCAGGGAAGGACACTGCAGGACTGATAACACCCAATCAGGAAGCCAACATGGGTCTCTACTTCATTTTTTTAAAGTGCTCCGGTTTTCCAAATCTACGATTGGATTTTCAATTTAAACTTTTTTAGGTACAGAATGCCAAAATAAGAGCCATCAAATGGCAGAAGGGTACTTTACAACAACAGTTTGAGTTTCTCAGAGTTTACAGATGAGGAAATGTGATGCCGACCTGACTTGCTGTGTCGGAGGGCGGGCAGTCAGACTCAATGACCAATCTGATTGGTGGAGTTCTAGCCCTCGACTAGCGAATCAGTGCACTCATGTTACGCTTAAGTCGGCGTCGCTTCGGTGTGTTCTGAGGCACTTTTTTGACCAACTCGGGGAGACTGATCAGTCTGACTGCCTTTTCTGCTGAGGGTCGGCCGTCTGGTTGGTGTGTCAGGGCCTTAAGGATTCAGGTGCCAGTGAAAAAAGTCAACCAGACACCAGTTTATAGCTGAAACAGTGTCAACGGTCAGTCAGATGTCTCAAGTTGTTTGTTCCCATTTGTATGAAAATGAAAGTGTTTTTGTCTGTTATAAAAGGAGTGGACCGTGTGGATTGTGAGCTAGTTTACAGTCAAGACGCCACAACAAGAACCCAACCACAGCCAACATCATTCACTTTAAAAACTAAAACACAATTACAACTTTGGCTGCACAATATATCGTTGTTTTTTTTTTATCATCATGATAACTTCAACAATAAAAATATCTGGAAAGACTGCCGTATTACACTCAGCACTTTAAAATGTAATTATTTCTTTTGTATTCAGTTCAATGTTCAATTTTGTTAAATAAAAGGATATTGGAAATAACTTAAATATTTTCTTTCTTATTCAACAAATAATGTGTTGTATTTTAGCAGGATACTAACAAAGTAGACATATATTTCCCTCATATCGTGCAGCCCTAAGAAAAAGGTTGTGGGGACATTTTTTGTAGCACTTAGGAGGAAAATACAAAAACATAACACTGTGACATTTAATCAGCCACAGATGAGCTGTAGTTGTTCTATCAGTCCACTAGATGGAGCACTTTACCCACACCATCTCCACAGAGCTGGAGAGCAGACTGACTGAGTCAATTAAAAACACACTTTGACCTTTTGGTCTATAGCACACGTGTCAAACTTAAAGGACAATTCAGGCGCAAAACGAACCTAGGGGTTAATAACTGGTGTGTACCAAGGGCGTAAATCCCAGGGGGGTCGGGGGGGTCAGGACCCCCCCCATCTAAGGGTTGTCCCCCCCTAGAAAACCATGCTGTGTATTGTAAATAACATAATGATGTATACTTAAAATATCTGTGTAAGTAGTAAAACAATAAAACCCCCAAAAAATGCTTTTTAAGTTTAGAAACATTTTGAGTTCCCCCTCCTTTGCCTCACAGTGGTTTGGTCCACTATCTGCTGTACGTTAGGAATCGGATCTGCACTCGACTCACAGTCACATCGGTAGTGACAGGAATGTAGCTAGTAAGTAGGCGGTTCAAGGCTGTTTTTGTTTACATTAAACATCGGATGACGTTGTTCTTTTCTCAAATGGAAATGATGCTGAGTAATTAATGAATTAGTCATCACAAAAAGTTTGCTATATTAGTAATATAATGTAACGTTACCTAGCTTGTTTAATAGCTTGTTGGATAGAAATGCACCCACTACAACTAACGTTACCACAGCGATAAGCCTAACGTTATGTGTGTGAAATGATATTAGGGTTATTATCATAGACTGTATATTGAAGATCTACAGTTGTGTTTTGTTCAATATGATGTTAAGTGGCTGATCAGTGGGTTTGCTGCAGACAGTGTGGCTCATGTGGCCGTCAGGGTGAGCAGATGAGCTTTACCAGTAGCTCACTAATTTACATTATGATCAGCTAATTTAACAAGTGTACAAAAGTATTGTATTTCTTTTATATAGGGACACTTTTTCAAAATAAGTCATTATGTTTTAAGGTATTTCTTGCGGCTTGATTTTAAACAACTTAAAATAAATACATGGTTTTAAAGAAGAATATTTTGGTCAATTTAGTCAGCTTTTTCATTGAATCAAGAGAAACACTGAAAAGAAGGATAATGGTACAGTCTCCATGCTACACTAATGATAGTATTAAGGCTTTCCTCTGTTTACACATGTCCTCTACGAGTATAATTGTGGCTGTATTATTTGTGTCCCCTTCAAAAATTGCTTTTCAGAAATGTTATGTTTATTGTCCCCCCCCTACTGTTAGATCAGATTTATGACCATGATGTGTACCTACTCTGTCGCTCTCTGGGACATGTTTTCATGCTAATCGAATGAGTTTGGAGCTTTAACGAGGCTACCGCGGACCGCTGGTTAGCTTGAAATGCTAGTATTTGGGGCATGGGGACACTCAAATTAAATCGCTATTTAATACGAGAGCGACAGAGTAGGTACACATCAGTTAATAACCCCTAGGTTAGTTTTGCGCCGGAATTGTCCTTTAAGGCCTGTGGGCCAAATCTGGCCCCTTGCAGATTTAGATCCCGTCCGTATATCAATTTGGGTTCACAATAAATCAGATGAACCAAAAACACAGGAAAGGGTTTTTTTAAACTGCATTTACCTGACATTCAAAGCAGAATTTGGCAGATTTGCTGACTGAGACTCAGAAATTCCCCCAGAAGAGAGTTCATATTCAGGTTGTGAAACAGGTTGTTGTTAAAAAACATTAATCATTGTTTTGCTTGATGTGTTAAATTCTATGATGGCCGAGGAACTCTTTTGATTACTTTTGTAGGGCTTCATGTCAACAAAAATGCGTCAAAAAGCGTACAAAGATGTCGGAAAAAGCAACAAATTCACAAAAACGTGACAAATGTCTGAGAAAGCCACAAAAAAGTCTGAACAAAAAAAAAATGAGAAAAGAAGCTACCAAAATGTTAAAAAAGTGACATGCAGTAACAAAAGCACGTCAATAATCTCTACATGTCTGGCCCTTGGTGTGATTCTCTTTTCCAGTGTGGCCCTCTGGGAAAATGAGTTCCACACCCGTGGTCTACAGATTTTTGTGGATTTGTTGGCATCTGTCACTCAAGAATTATATGTGTTATGAACTTTATTTTTTTTTTTTTACTAAATTGAGCTCGAGGTTTTAAAAAAAAGTGGTGGGTAAAAAATGACTCATGCTGAAATCTGATAGGTAAGCGTACCCACCGAAATTTACGCCTATGCTCAGTGAGTACAACACAGGCCCGGCCTCCCCAACATGGAGTCTCCTAACTTTGTCTCCAGGTAAAGACTACAAACAGCTGTGGGCGTGTAGTTTAGTGCTGTTATAGAGTAAATAGCCGATCTAGTTTGAGTCAGAGAGTAAAAAATCTTCAGGCTGTCGGAGCAGAAAGACACTCCCTCATTACTCAGAAGGGAAGACATTCAAATATAACTTGCTTGTTGATTAAATCTGACTTCACTGAAAATATAAAGGCTCATTTTGGTAAAAAAGCCAAAAATCACAGAATAATTAGTAAATGAGGCTGCTCACCTGTTAAAGTCCCGTCCAGATGAGGTCAGAGAGACGTCGTCCTCCTCCTCCTCCGTCTGCAGACACTGACAGATGCTGCTGCTGTCTGTGTTCTTCACTTCCTCACACCTTTAAATCCTAACCTAGAAATGTCAGTATGACGTCAGAGCAGAGGGCCGGTCTGAGCTGTAGTTCAGCCAGTCAGAAGCAACTGCAGCGTTACAAAAGCTGTCGAGCAGGCGAGAGGTGCGCTCATAAAAGTTAAAACATTTAGAGACCGACAACCCTGTTAACATGCCCTGATGGGTATTTTATATTATTTATTTTTATTTTTATGAAAGATATAGATTTTAATGGGAGGGAATTACATATAGGCTATCGGCACCTTGAGCCGTGTGTTGCCAATGCGCACATCGGTTTGAATTATGTTTTTATATATTTTATTTGCTCTCACGATCGCTTCCACTGCCAGGGTTGCATATGAAATAATAGGCTAAAGCGACAACAGTTTATGGAAAGTACAAGTGTAAGTGTAGATGGTTGTGATTGGTCGTGCTGTGCAAACACCGCCTCTTCTATGTGAACGCGCGCGCCGCTGGATTGGGAAACCCTGATGGTTGATTGAACTAGTTGTTAACCACAGTCGTGACACAGATTATGCTGGACCGCGGTTGTTAGGTTAGGTGAAGCTGGGTAACTGAAATAAATCCAGGGCATGTTGATCTGGATTCATAGTACAGGCCTCTGGGGTTGCTGATTTCTCTAGGATGGTGGCCAGTTGGTTAAAGATGCTCTAAGCGATGTCACACGTTTTTTAGGCTACAAATTGTTTTGTCACATACAGCAAACATCTTCTCACTATCTGCTAGCTGCCTGTCCCCTGAACACACTGTAAAAAACATCTCCTCACTATCTGCTAGCTGCCTGTCCCCTGAACACACTGTAAAAAACATCTCCTCACTATCTGCTAGCTGTCTGTCCCCTGAACACACTGTAAAAAAACATCTCCTCACTATCTGCTAGCTCCCTGTCCCCTGAACACACTGTAAAAAAAACGCGGTCTCTGTAGACAGCCCAGGCTCAACAAACGGCAACAAAAACATATTGCGCCAACCTTCACCACCAAACAAAAAATAATAGCCAATAACCCAAAAGCCGAATGTTCTCCAATGGCCCGACTAGTGAACAACCCCTTCATGTCATTTGGCCAGGGCAGGGCGATCGAGAAAACAGAGTAAATTAATATACATACGGGTATGGGAAGTCTCATTGATATTCAAAAGGTCATATATGTGTCTCCTATTGGCTGGCCATGGGTAGAGGGCTCCTATTGGCTGGCCATGGGTAGAGGGCTCCTATTGGTTGGCCATGGGTAGAGGACACAGCCAACGGCTACTGTCAGTCAAAATCAAAGGCAAAATGACAATATCTCTACTTTATCTACATGTCTTTACATCCAGAACTCACCAGATAGTCAAACTTCTCTTCCAGAGACTTTTGTGTCCGCTCTTCATAAATAATAATAATAATAATAATAATAATAATAATAATAATAATATAGCATAATAATGCGTCATTGCATTGACTTTGTATGTAATCGTGACGCCGAAAACACTTTGGTGTGAACATAGTGATTACACATTATCTGTCTGTCTGTCTGTCTGTCTTTCTTCCTGCCTGCTTGTCTGCCTACCAGTCTGTCTGTCTGTCTGTCTGTCTGTCCTGAGGCCTGTACTACGAAGCAAGATTTGGCGTTAACGAGGTAACTTCAGGTTCAACCCAGGGTTTTCTGTACTGATAAAGAAAGTTTGTTTGAATAACTTTATTGGCATTCTTACATCAGACAGAGTTAAACAGGAGAATAATATTATAACATAATAATGTTCATGTTCATGAATATTCATTGGTGGTAATCAGCTTCCATATTTCAAAATAGAATAAAATACCTTCCTGTTAATCTTGTTGTTTTTATTCTTTCATTTAATTATTTTGTTTTTACATGTTTGAAATAATAAATCATTCATTCATTTATTCATTCATTCACTCATTCACTCATTCATTCATTCATTCATTCATTCATTCATTCGTTCATTCACTCATTCATTCATTCATTCCAGACTCATTTAGAATAAATTCATCCATGAAATCCCTTTTTATCTTAAAATATTTTGTAATATTTCATCTTTTTACTTGAAAATGTTCTGACTTTTATTCTGAAAATATTTCGACTTTAATTCTGAAATATTCTGAAAGTTTCTTCTTCGTTAAACCGAGACTAATTTAAAATGATTTCATAATAAAAGTCTCTCTCTTTCTCACCTGAACATGATTTAGTGAATATACTTTAAAACATGAGCATGTGAGATACATATTCATATATACTTATATATATTTATATACTTATATATACTGGCCATGGGTAGAGGGCTCCTATTGGTTGGCCATGGGTAGAGGGCTCCTATTGGCTGGCCATGGGTAGAGGTCTCCTATTGGTTGGCCATGGGTAGAGGGGACGCAGCCAATGGCTACTGTCAGTCGAAATCAAAGGAAAAATGAAAATATCTCTACTTTATCTACACATCCAGAACTTACCAGAAAGTCAAACTTTTCTCCAAGAGACTTTTGTGTCTCTTCATAAATAATAATAATAATAATAATAATAATAATAATAATAATAATAATAATAATAATAATATAGCCTAATGCGTCTTTGCATTGACTTTGTATGTAATCGTGTCGCCGAAAAGACTTTTGTGTGAACATAGTGATTACACATTATCTGTCTGTCTCTCTCAGGGCTTCTCACCATGGTGTTTTTCTACGGTAACGTCACGCTGCCTGTTGTGATGAACAGTGCCTCATGACCTTTGACCTCCGTCACCCACACACACGCACACACACACACACACACACACATACAGACACACACACACCCACACACACACACACACACAAACAGACAGACACACACACACACACACACACGCACACACTCACACAACCACACACACACACACACACACACAACAGACAGACAGACACACACACACACACACACCACACACACACCACACACACACACACACACACACACACACACAGAAACACACACACAAACACACACACACACACGCACGCACACACACACACACACACACACACACACACACACACACAGAAACACACACACAAACACACACACACACACGCACACACACACACACACACACACACACACACACATACACAGAGAGACACACACACACACACACACACACACACACACACACACACACAGAAACAGACACACAAACACACACACACACACACACATACACAGAGAGAGACACACACACACACACACACATACACACACACAACCACACACACACAGACACACACAGACAAACACACAGATGGAGTCAAATCTCTTGCATATGTAACTTATAAATAAATCTCTGCTCCAAAGTCTGTCCTGATTGAACTGGTATCATCTGAAACTAGACCATCTTAGGAATCCATTCAAACCGAGCATGGCATGGTAGGTTGGGGGGTTATAGGGGGCTAAATAATGCTCCAAAGTTAGGCTACATGTTGCAGAGAGACAAACTGGCATGGCCATTTTCAAAGGGGCCCATTGACCTCTGACCTCCAGATATCTGAATGAAAATGGGTTTCATGGGTACCCACGAGTCTCCCCTTTACAGACACGCACACTTTATGATAAGACATCAGCACAGCACAGAAGGACAGAACAGGAACTGGCGCTCCACTCATGACCTCTGCATGAGCCTTTCCCCTGCAGCCTCACACTCTGTCAGGCAGTCACAAAGCAATCCACACATACATTTCTAAATATGTTTCTAAGCAACAATTATAGTAGCACTAGCAGCATAGTTTTCAGCATGATTACATTTTTAAAGCAGTAATGCAGGTTTAACTTTTTTTTTGTTCTACACAATCCATCCCCCTTCTCTCTCAGAGGCATTTACATACATACAGGATGTGCAGCAATGAGTCAACAGTTTGTGGTCGGCCATTTCCTCTCTCACCTCTCTACACACCCTGGGTGTCAGGTCTTATCACTTGAAAAAAGGTACTGCACTCTCTGGAACACACTTATCATATGCATTAACATAAATCTAAAACAGATTAATACGTTTTCAAGCACTCACGCAGATTGATATATTTTTAACTGTTTTTGGGTTAATACATTCTATGCAGCAATATAGTTTTAGCTGTTTTTTTGGGTTTTCAACTGAACCTCCGTTAAACACCCTGAAGAGGTCTTCATCATTTACATTACAGGTCATTTAGGCTTGTGTCATATCCACTGCTCCACCGTTCATCAGCTAGGAATCAATAAAGTTTCTCTGGAAGGTAGACAGCGTGCAGCGGGAGGAGTTGGAGCTTTCTAATAAATGTGGTAAGGGTTTGAAAAAGTTTAAATATTTGGGGGGAAAAGTTGAAATCTAAAAAACTCTAAATATTTTGAGAATTTGTGTCAAAAAACTGTGAAGATAAATAAAGTTTGTTTGAATAACTTTATTGGCATTCTTACATCAGAAAATGTTAAACAGGAGAATATTATAAAAATAATAATAATGTTCATGAATATTTATTTATATTTATATTTCATCTTTTTAGTTGAAATATTCGGAACTTTATTATGAAAATATTTTGCCTTTTTTTCTTGAAGTATTCTGACTTTTATTCTGAAAATATTTTGACTTTTATTCTGAAATATTCAGACTTTCTTCTTCATTAAATCCAGACTAATTTTAAATAATTTTATAATAAAAGTCTCTCTCTTTCTCACCTGAACATGATTTTGTGAATAAACTTCAAAACATGAACCCAGCGCTGTGAGATACATATTTATATATATTTATTAATATAAGAATAAAGTACCCAGGGCCCTCATGTGAGGAGGGCCCAAAAAGATGCTAGAATGAATAGCTGTGGATGCAGGGAGGGGCCCATAGAAAATGCCTTTCTACAGGACCCAGAAAGTTGAGCTACGCCCCTGCTCATACAGTACCTTGAACTGGTAAAATAAGCCTTAACATATTCTTAGACAGGATTATTCATGTTTTTTTCTGCTGTTAATTTTCTACTTTTTCATTTACATCATTGATAGAAACTGATATGGTTATACAGCTAAATGATGAATAATCTAATCTAATAATGCCTCTGGACCAGATGGGGAAAATCCAACATCTCTTTTTCTGAAGAGCCTAGTCCTCCATGAAATGCATATGTAAATATAATGTGAATGGAATATTTTGTTTTAAGTGTTTTTGCCCATACAATAGAGAGTATAGTAGGGGATTTCTGTCACTTTGGAATGTGCTTGAGGGTGATGGTGGCGCAGTGGATATGACACATGCCTTTGGAGTGAGAGATCCAGGTTCAATTCCCACTGCGATACATCAACCAATGTGTCCCTGAGCAAGACACTTAACCCCTAGTTGCTCCAGAGGCGTGCGACCTCTAACATATATAGCAATTGTAAGTCGCTTTGGATAAAAGCGTCAGCTAAATGACATGTAATGTTTAATGTGCTTTGATTGATGACTGACAGGTCAAAAGGTCACGACCTGTCAAAATTTTGATTGTTGTTCGACAGGTGTTTCTGATGCAATATCTATTTACAGTACAGGGTAGAGACAGGAAATGCGGTTTTCAAATGAACCAATGAGAAATGAGGGCGACAGGAAATACGTAGATGATGGTTTTGAATGAGCTAAATATCTTTATCAGTATTTGATACTCGCCTCATATAACTGAGAGAACTAAAAATGGTGAATGTTTAAGATTGTTAAATCCAATTGTTACTGCATTCAATGTCTTTTAATAATATAGGAATGAACCGCAAACAAAAAATTAAAGCTGACATCCCACGAAAATATTGTCCAATGGTAATATTGGTATATTTGATCCAACAAAGCGTGTTATCATTATATGAAATGGAACAGCTTAATAACTAATAACTTGGGTCAAATTAGGCTTTACATTTTGTAGAAAATGTTGACGGGTCTGTGCATGCATCGCTCTGGTTCGTATGTTTGGTTCCCAGTGTCCTCTGCTGCTCCTGCACCCTCATCTGCTCCAAGTACATTACAATATTACAATATTGCAAAGGAGAAATTATTATGGATGTTAAACCCTATATTTTCAGAACTTGTTTCTGCAGCTCTTTCTGTATGAACTGAGTGCTCACCAAAAGCAGCTGTCTCCTGCGAGCCAGAGGAAGGCGTCTCATTTCTTTGTCAACTGTTGTCTACTGGGCATAAGGTCAGGGGTCAACCTCTGCTATGATGAACACACACACACACACACACACACACACACGTTACATTTTGTAAAAAATGATGATCGTATGTCTGTGCATGCTTAGCTCTGGTTGGTATGTCTGGCTCACACTGTCCTCTGCCCTCCTGCGTCCTCCGCTGCTCCATACTCATCTGGCTGTGCCTGCATCGTTCTGGCCCGGGGATCTGTGTTCACTCCCCTTTTCCCTCCACACCTATTTTTCCCATGCCCGTTCACTCTACCGGAAATTGCGTTTTCAGTTCAAATGAGCTAACCAGTGAGAAGTCAAAAAAAAAAAAAAAAGATCAACATTCCCTGTACCATAAATGTGGTATTTTTCATCAGATCACACAAAATCACACATGGCATTTGAACACATAACATTCATTGTGACTACTTTCTTTGAATTTTGAGTGATTTATTCAACTTAGTCACACTTTTTTTTGTTTATGGTCAAAATGTAGGAAATTAATGGGAAAGAGTATAATATTCATCCATACACACACTCCTACAACTTTCTTGTGCTTGTGTACCATTATACAAATGAAACACACACACACACACACACACACACACACACACACACACACACACACACACACACACACACACACACACACACACACACACACACACACAAACAGACACAGTTCATGTTGTCGCCTGTGCATGTGAACCACTAATGTTCGCCCACACATGCATATGAATTTTAACTTGTGAATACAAAACTTATTTTGTATCATTTTAATGTAACTAGCAAAACAGATTTGTAGTGATTGGCACTGACAATTCACAATGACAAACATTGACATTGACTTAAAAGATTGGTTGTGTTTAATGTGGTGAAAGATGTCAATTTAAAAAAAAAAGATAACGTAGCAGCAAATAGTTAAGCTAATTATATTAAATATACAAACGTTAAAAAAAAATGTGCTTGTGACATTTTTTGTATTAATACAGCTGTTGAAATGATATTTTATTCTCCTTGATGTACACAATGCTTATAATAGTAAAAAAATGTAAGATAAGATTCAACTTTGCACACTGAACCCAATTTGTTTCTTTGTAAAACGCCAACGTTAAAAGTAAGTAGTACTACCTTGAAGTTATATGACTTCACCAGATGCATTTATGCTTTAGCGACATTGCGTCGTAATTTCCCAATTCAGAATTAACACATCATCAAAATGTAAGTCTCACAGACAAGATATGGTATGTTCAACATGAATTTGAATTCATGAATACAAAACTGATTTTGTATCATTTTAATGTAACTATCGTAACCACATTCGCTTAAAAGATTGTTTGTGTTTAATGTGGTGAAAGATGCCAATTTAAAAAAGATAACATAGCAGCAAGTAGTTTAGCTAATTATATTAAAAACATTACGAACATTTTTAAACCTTATGTGATCAGTGTTAAAAAAGAAAAAAAAAAAAAAAAAAAAAAGTAAGATGAGATTCAACTTTGCACCCCGACCCAAATTTGTTTCTTTGTAAAACACCAACATTAAAAGTAAGTAGTACTACCTTGCATTTTACTCTGGTCTCATGTTATCTGCATTTCAACCTGAGCTCAATTATTTATAATAATTAATTATACAACGCAATATGCAACTGACAACTTTGTCTTAATATTTGATGGCCTGTTCAGAGAATGACCGACAAATGATATATCGCTTAAGAGCAGAAACTAAGAATTTAAGACCACAATTTTTTATCCTGTAAAAGTATCATTGAAAAGACCCTGAAGGGTGTTGGAACGGCAACTATGATTACATCAAAACTCTGACTCAAACAAGGTTCTTGTTATTTACTAGAAAAGAGAGGATTTAAGAAAACTATAAGAGATAGTTAAAAAAGAAAAAGTTATAGGAAGCTTGGCCCTCTAAGCAAACTGCTATTTTATTTATGAATTTGTATATCCAAATGTGATATTGTTCGACTTTGTATTTCTAATATTGGTATACAATGTTCTGTCTTTTTCATATCTACATCTAGCAATGTTGGAAGATCTCTCTTGGAGTAGACTAGTTCTCCCTTTGACAGAGCAAGGGCCTCTAGCTTGCAGTTGTCAGCTAAGGTCAAAGGTCGACCTCTGCTCTGCAGCGCTTACACACACACACACACACACACACACACACACACACACACACACAGTTTTATTTTCTGTTTTTCTGTTTCCTTGACCCATTTTTTAGTCTTAAGTACTTAATACAAGAAACAAATTAACAGTTAATCATGCAACATCAGTTAGTTGCAAGGATGTATAATACAAATTACTGCAATGATTATCTCTCCCCTATATTGAGTAGTCAGGTCAGTCTTTACCTAAACACCTTTATGCTTTGTACAACTTGACATTAATGTAACTTTAAATAAAAGCCCCATACTACTACTTTATGTGAAATGTCCAAATAGTTATGAGACAAACTGCTGATTCTAGTTTTAGTGATATATAATTCAGACCTGGGTAGCTTAAGATGACTGACATTCGATAAAATTACCAACCAGTTGTTGATGGAATGCACAAAGCAACAGGTAACTTTCCCTTCTGTCACATGCTGCCAGAGTGATATAGAGCCAGCGGACGGGTTGTCTAGCTTTAACTTTCACTGTTTATTTTACACAAGTGTAGACGGTGGTTTGCATTCTTAACAGGCCCAGATTCATAAGCATCAGTTCTCTGTATGAAACGAGCTGCTGTCATGCGAGCCATAGGTAACAGTTGCCGCAACTAAGGTCAAAGGTCAACCTCTGCTCTACATACATACATGTATGGTGTTTTATTTTCTGTTTTTCTGTTTCCTAGTCCCATTTTTTAGTCTTAAGTACTTAATACAAGAAACAAATTAACAGTTAATTATGCAACATTAGTTAGTTGCAAGGATGTATAATACAAATTACTGCAATGATTATCTCTCTCCTATACTGAGTAGTCAGGTCAGTCTTTACCTAAACACCTTTATGCTATGTACAACTTGACATTAATGCGTAACAACTACGTTTTAACCAGCTTTATCTTATTATCTTTTAGAAATAGTATCATATCATATACGCTGCATGAAAACGAACTGTGAGCCATAGCAAGGGGCCTCTAGGCTAACCTCTGCTCAACTGCACATACACACACAGACACACAGACACACACACACACACACACACACACACATACACACACACACACACACACACACACACACACAAAACTAAACATACAAGAAATACTCCAAAACACAACCACACAAAACAAAGACAGGGCGAGGCTCCTCTGGAGCTGGGTAATTTTCTCGGGGATCTTACCGATGAGTTGGACGGGGACACAATTCAGGATTTTGTAGCAGCGGGACCAAAGAGCTATGCCTACCAGACCAAAAATCAGAAAAAAGTGGTTATGAAGGTGAAAGGTATTACCCAAACTCGCGAGTGCTGCGAACAGATCAACTTTGATAGCGTGTCAGAGCTGGTGGAGGGCTACCTCAGGGGTTCTAAAGAAACGTCCCTTGAGACACCTCAACAGATTATTAAACGCAATAAAAAAGGGTTTCTGTTGAAAAACTCGACATTCCGGAAAAAATTTAGAGTAGTACACGACAAGAGGAGGCTATTTCCTGACGGTACAACGCTACCTTTTGGTTACTAGGGACGCATGATGGAACAGATTGATTTTGATCCGAGGTTAAAGGTGCCATTTTCGTGTTTGATAGTTGGTCCCAGCGGTTGTGGCAAGACGTATTTTCTGAAATCTGTACTGGAAAAATGTGAACGTGTGATGGATATTGTACCTCAAAACATTGTATGGATTTATACAAGTTACCAGCACATGTATGATGAAATGAAGGAAATGAATAAAAAAATTAAGTTTGTCCAAGGTCTACCTGATTCTTTTGAAGATACAAGTATGTTTCCTCCTGAGCAATCACATCTGGTCATACTCGACGATGTCATATTTCAGGCATCTGATCATCCTGAGGTGGTGAAAATCTTCACACAATACAGACATCATCGAAATATGAGTGTCGTGTTTCTAACCCAAAATGTGTTTCATAAAGGCAGATACAGCCGTACCATAAGTTTAAACAGCAATTATCTGGTGCTATTTAAAAATCCCAGAGATCAGCTCCAGATTAGGGTGCTAGCTCATCAGATGTTTCCCTCACAGAAACAGTTTTTCCTGGAAAGTTTTGAAGATGCTACGAAAGAGCAGCACGGCTATATAATCCTGGACCTCACGCCTTCACAGGGTGCGTACAGGGTTACTTCCCCACCAGCAAACGACGATTTACATACCAAAAACAAAGTAGGACGTCATTATGTCAGAGCGTATAAAACGGAATGCTCTGTTGCTGAAAGCACTGTACCACGCCACGCCTTCAAAACGTAAAGACATTTTGACACTGCTCGCCCGATTTTCTCCAAGCCTTGTGTGAGGTGGCTCTAAATCTGTTAAAAGGACCCTCGGCGGTTGTGTGTTCCATGATTCTCTTTTGAAATCGAGTGATGGATTGGTCTTTGTGCACAGACTTTTTATATACTGACCATATCAGACAATTTAACCAAACTGTTGAACTTCTCTGGCCAGTTTTTCCATTGCACGAAAACTTGTTTTTCACCCTTGACGGTACGTCGTTTTAAGATTTTCTCCACTTGAAACATTTTGTTTGCGGCCATTTTTACTTTTTGCAGCTCCGCTTCATAAAATGAACCCTCGATAGGTTCGCCGTCGTAGTCTTCTAATTTGTATACGGGGGGTGTACGAGGGATACAATCCGTCACTGTAAAGACTTCGTCCGTAAAACTCTGTTCATATTTTTTATCAAACACGCCTCTCACCTTGGATAAACGTACCAGATCCCCCTTCTTAAACATCATCTTTGTTTTATTCCTGTGACGAGAGGAGAAGGTGCCGTACAGGTTGCGAAACACCTGATCGGCGTTCTCGGATGTTACATCCATTGGTGTCATTTTTATAGAGCTGTGATAACTGTTATTATAACTATCTACCAGGTCTGGTAAGACGTCCAAGTAACGTCTGGTGTTGCGAGCCGTAAAATATTTAAACATGCGAAATTTCAGGGTACGGTTATATCTCTCGATGACCGAGGCCTTTAAGTCACTGGCCGTTCTAAAATGATTGATACCGTATTTCTTCATGAGAGCCTCAAATTTCTTGTTGAAAAATTCTTTGCCTGCGTCAGTTTGTAGCTTGGCGGGTATTAAGCTCTCTCGAAACACTGATTCAAACGCTTTTACAACCTCACCAGCTGTCTTCCTCTTCAAGGGACGCACATATGCTTTTTTCGAAAATACGTCTATGACAGTCAGTAAATAATTAAACCCGTCATTATGATCAGCCAAGGCCTGCATGTCACAGAGGTCAGCTTGAAATTGATTTAAAGGTTTAGTAACAAACACTTTGTTTCTCTTGAAATGTACTCGGGCTGGTTTATGTAATGTATAAGCATCTTGTTCGGATAAAAAATCTTTAACTTTCTGAACACTGACTTTTTCACCAGTTTCATCCTGTACACCCTGACGGAGTCGTTGTACTCCTCCAAAGCTAGCAGGATGTAGAGGGTCGTAATACACTTTTTCCATCACCCGTTTTTCCGCCATCCTTTCCTCTGAGCTCTCTAATGTTCTCTAACACAACGCATGAGCAAGAATGACTCTTTATTCATTTTTTTATTCTTTATTTTCAAAAGATGGAAAAATACATATTTGAAAAACAAGTCAACTATAAAAAGTAGAAAAATATGTTGTGTTTTTTTTTTTTTTTGTTCAAAAGAAAAATACATTTCTTCACACAAGATTACATATTTGAAAAACAAGTCAACTATACCATGCTTTTAAAAACCATTGTGATTTTTTTTTTCACTTACGATCCCTCGTAACACTCGGTGACCAAACGCAGTTGGAAAATTTTCACTGCATCTTGTCCTATCAAATTTTCGTACATGTCTGTGATGGGGTCAAAGATTTTCTTCACTACTTTCAGTTCGTGTAGTAATGTCTCTGCTACTACCCGGACTCTGAAATCCTCGGTTTTGATGTTCCGGGCAAGTAACAAACGTTGAATAGCTGGAATAAAACGAGGTGTGATGAGTCTTTTCATCAGGCGGTAAAAGTTATCTCCGTAAAAGTCGTCCTCCAATGCTTCCAGACATGCGTGTTCTCGCTGACTAGGGTGGTCAATCTCAATCTAACACCCCAATCAATCAAACACCCATGACACTCAGAGCGTCTGTCCTTGTGAATAATCAAGTTGAGAAGATGGAAAACGGACGATTTAACGGTGTCAATGAGCAGAGAAGAGACCCAGCCATCAACCTCATCCTCCTGTTCTGGAGTAGGGCTCTCCTCCTGTCCATGTGGAGGGCTTTCCTTACCCTGTTCATCAGGAATTTCGTCCTCCATTTCATCATGACTTTCTTCATCTGATGAATCAACGCTTTCCTCTTCCACCTCCTCTGATGAATCATCGTCCTCTTCCGATTGAGCTGGCGGAGGCGTCTGGGCTATCACTCCCTCATCAGAGGTCCGCTCAGCAGGGACGTCCCGAGACGGCGCCTCAGGAGAGACCGGAGAGGGTGGCGGGCATATCAGGCTTTGACTCTCCTCCTCCTCAACTGAGAAGAGAACCCGAGGGGTAAGGGATCTCTTTGTCGATGAGTTGAACATCTTGTATGGTGTGAGGCTCCTCTGTCTTGCGTTGAACATCTTGTACGTTGTAAAGAAGCCTGATTCAGTCTTTATAGTATCGTAAGGGGAGGCGTGGTTAGGAAAAGAGGAGTGGTTAGCGGAAGAGGTGTGGTTTGGAAAGTTCTGGGAAAAGAGTCGTGGTAAAGTTCAAAAGTTTAGAGTTTTTTTCACAACCAGCGTATTCTTCCATCCGCGACAGCGAAGGAAGAGGCCCGTAATCATCTCCCTCACTTCCATCAGCCTGTCCATCCATTCCAACGCTGGTAAGACTAACACGGTTCGGAATAAACCGCAGTCTGGATTAAATCTCTGCAAAACAAAAAGATCGCAGGCTCTCTTTGCTTCCGGAGGCTGTGATACCAGAGTGGCTCGGAAACACCAACGGCCGGAGGTTGTGGTTCCGGATGGCCATGTAGCCCCAAAGATGATTTTCATCTGAGTCAAGTCATAATCACTGGGGTAATTATCAATTCTCGGGCGCTTCTCCTCAGGATTCTCTTCTTCATCATTGCTACAAAGGTACACTTCCTCCTCCTTGCATTCTTCCATAACCGTTTGCGTCTCTTTATCCAGCGTAGCAACACTCTCATTCTCCTTATTAGGGTTACAGGCAAATTGTAGCATCGTCTTCATCACACCCCAGTCGTCGAAGGTCATTTTCACCATGTCGGTTGAGGGACACAATTTTTCCCCTTCCTTCAGCCGATAATACTTCATACTTGAACACATAACCCCACGATCCAGTCATCCCACCCGCCTGTAGAGACCATTCCTCCTGCAGAGATACCAACGGAGGCATATGGGTACGACATAGGTACAATGTACATTTCTTCGGAGCGCCCGGAGCCTCGAGACCTTCTTGATATATCGTTACAGGAGTCTCACAGATCAGCGAAGAGGACCATGTTTTAGGACCAGTCCCTCCTCGGTAAGGACTAGATGGAGAGCAGGCCTCTACATCATACATCTTAGAAGCAGTAATATCATTCATTGCTGACATAGCGAGTAGCAAGCTAGTATCCTGTTGAGAATCAGGAAAGAACTCCTTTAACCTTTATATGCTTGAAACAAACTTCTTTTTTAACCCTACCCATCTATTTCCTGTCGCCCTCATTTCTCATTGGCTCGTTTGAAAACCGCATTTCCTGTCTCTACTCTGTACTGTAAATAAATATTGCATCAGAAACACCTGTCGAACATCAATCAAAATTTTGACAGGTCGTGACCTCTTGACCTGTCAAGAGCTGCAGAAACAAGTTCTGAAAATATAGGGTTTAACATCCATAATAATTTCTCCTTTGCAATATTGTAATATTGTAATGTACTTGGAGCAGATGAGGGTGCAGGAGCAGCAGAGGACACTGGGAACCAAACATACGAACCAGAGTGATGCATGCACAGACCCGTCAACATTTTCTACAAAATGTAAAGCCTAATTTGACCCAAGTTATTAGTTATTAAGCTGTTCCATTTCATATAATGATAACACGCTTTGTTGGATCAAGTATACCAATATTACCATTGGACAATATTTTCGTGGGATGTCAGCTTTAATTTTTTGTTTGCGGTTCATTCCTATATTATTAAAAGACATTGAATGCAGTAACAATTGGATTTAACAATCTTAAACATTCACCATTTTTAGTTCTCTCAGTTATATGAGGCGAGTATCAAATACTGATAAAGATATTTAGCTCATTCAAAACCATCATCTACGTATTTCCTGTCGCCCTCATTTCTCATTGGTTCATTTGAAAACCGCATTTCCTGTCTCTACCCTGTACTGTAAATAGATATTGCATCAGAAACACCTGTCGAACAACAATCAAAATTTTGACAGGTCGTGACCTCTTGACCTGTCAGTCATCAATCAAACCACATTCCTAAGTGACAGAAACCCCCTACTATACTCTCTTACAATATATATCCACTTTCTCACCTGGTTCTTCCAGGTCCCTCTCTTTTTCCACTCTCTCTCCATTCTGCTCTCTCTCTCTCTCTCCATCCTTCTCTCTCTCTCTACACCCCTCCCTCCTTCATATCACTGACAATCACATACAAAACATTTTGTAATCAACTTGGAAATAATCAAATAAAAGAGACAACAAAAAACACAGTAGTCCTACTATATATATATATATATATGTGTCTTCTAGGCTACCTAGCCATTTTCTCACCTTGTTCATCCTGCTCTCTCTGCCCTTCTCTCTCTCTATTCTCCTCACTCCTTTGTGCTGTCAACC
>NC_050189.1:16764627-16779627 GCF_008315115.2 Sander lucioperca
ACAAATATGTCTTGATGATGGATTATGCTCCAATGTTAATTAATTTATTGTTTATTATTTTTGCTTTTAACATCTCACTTAATATGGATGTTTTTAAAGTTGGGAGTTTAAATGTAAATGGAGCCAGAAATGTAACAAAAAGAGCCAGTATTTATGAAACTATAAGAATGAAGCACATTGATGTTTTATTTTTACAAGAGACGCACACTGACAGCAGCAACGAGGCCGACTGGAGGAGAGAGTGGGGGGGGGAAGCCATCCTGAGCCATGGCTCTTCTCTGAGTGGAGGGGTGGGCTTCCTCTTCTCCACAGCTTTCTCTCCGCTCTCACTGGAGATCAAGCATTTTATCGAGGGGAGGCTGCTTTTAGTCAAAGCTCGGTTTGATCATTTTACGGCTGTTTTTATTAACCTGTACGCCCCAACAACCGGTGCAGAGAGAAAGATCTTTTTAGAAAAGGTAGGTGGGGTTTTAAATGATTTTTTATTCTTGGGTGGGGATTTTAACTGTACTGCAAATGATTTTTTAGATCGTAATCATGCAGAGCCGCATCCAGCTTCCCAGCATGCTCTGGGGCGGCTGGTCTCCACCCATGGCCTGGTGGATGTATGGAGAAGGATGCATGCAGACTGCTGACAGTACACATGGTCCCACCTCAGAGAGAGTAGGATCTCCTCAGCCAGATTAGATCGTATTTATTGTTTTAAACAACATTTTAATATTTTTAAAGTGTGTAATATTGTTCCTGCTGTTTTTACTGATCACTCTTTGGTTTTATGTCATGTTTTTATTAGGGATGTGAAGCCGAAAAGTGCCTACTGGCATTTTAACTCGGTTTTAACTTCTGACAAAAAATTTAGAGAGGTCCTTATTTATTTTTGGGATATTTTTAGACAGAGAAAGGGTGATTTTAGCAGTCTTAGGCAGTGGTGGGACCATGGTAAGACAGAAATCAAGCTTCTATGTCAACAGCACACCCTCAACGTCACACGTGACATCACCAGATCTATGCAGGACCTGGAGAGTGATATAGTGGAACTAGAGAAATTAAGTGAGTCCACAGGAGATCGAGGACATTTTGAAGTCCTCAAAATCAAAAAGCTAGCTTTAGCCGACCTGCTGGACGTTAAAGTACAGAGTGCACTGGTCAGGTCCCGATTCCAGACCATCTCGGAGATGGATGCTCCCTCTAGCTTCTTCTTCGGCCTGGAGAGGAAGAATGGACAGAGGCGGGTAATCCACACACTGCTTTCAGACACGGGGCAGGAGATCGTGGAGCCGAGTCAGATAAGAAGGCGAGCCGTAGAGTTCTACTCCTCCCTCTACTCAAGCGAGTATGAGGAGCAGGAGGCTCTGCAAGAGGAGTTCCTGAGTGGGCTACCTCAGGTCTCTGCGGAGACCAACTCCTGTCTGGAAGCGCCCATACAGTTGCAGGAGGTCCACGCTGCCCTGCAGAGTATGCAGGGGAGACGTGCCCCAGGCATCGATGGCCTCACAGTTGAGTTTTTTAAAGCCTTCTGGGACATTTTAGCACATGATGTTTTAGATGTTTTTAATGAAAGTCTGTCCTCTGGCTCCATGCCCATGTCCTGCCGCAGGGCGGTGGTTACGCTGCTACCAAAAAAAGGCAACCTGCAGGACATTAAAAACTGGCGCCCTGTGTCTTTGCTCTGTGTGGATTACAAGCTTCTGTCCAAAGTCTTTGCCTCCAGGCTGGGGAGAGCTATGGAGCAGGTCATCCATCGGGACCAGACCTACTGTGTGCCCGGCAGGTCCATGGTGGACAATGTCCACCTTATTCGTGATGTTTTGGAGGTCTCCAGCTCGTTGGGGTTTAACACTGGTCTGATTTCTCTGGACCAGGAAAAGGCTTTTGACCGCGTTGAACACAGCTTCCTCTGGAAAGTAATGGGGAAGTTTGGGTTCAGCGCTGGTTTCATAGCCAAGATCAAGGTGTTGTACAGTGAGGTTGAGAGTGTGCTGAAGTTTAACGGCAGTCTGTGTGCTCCTTTTAGAGTGTGTAGAGGCGTCCGGCAGGGCTGTGCTCTGTCCGGGATGCTCTACGCACTCTCCCTAGAACCCCTCCTCTGCAGACTACACAATAACATTGAAGGTCTGATTTTACCTGGTTTTAATGAGAACATGGTTTTATCTGCTTATGCTGATGACGTCATTGTTTTTATTAAGAGCCAGCATGAGTTAGATGTTTTAGAAAACACTGTTTCTGGTTTTAACATCTTATCTGCAGCGAGGGTGAACTGGAAAAAAAGTGAAGCCCTCGCTGTTGGTGAATGGCATGACGGTCTCCCGGTTCTCCCCCAACATCTGGCCTGGAAAAGAGACGGCCTGAAATACCTCGGCCTTTTCCTCGGTAATGAGGTCATGATGCGGAGAAACTGGGAGACCGTCGTGGAAAAAATTGAAAACAAAATGAATAAATGGAAGTGGCTACTCCCTCAGATGTCATATAGAGGTAGAGTTTTAGTTTTAAATAACCTTGTTGCATCCCTTTTGTGGCACCGTTTAGCTTGTGTGGACCCCCCGTCAGGTCTACTGGCTCAGATACAGCGGAAGATGGTAGATTTTTTTTGGGGGGGTCTACACTGGGTGCCACAGGGGGTGATGTTTTTATTAATAGAGGAAGGCGGACAGGGCCTTGTCCACCTGGCCAGCAGAACGGCCACCTTCAGGCTTCAGTTAATTCAAAAGTTTCTGACAGGGCCGCCTGACTTGGTGTGGAGGAACGTGACCAGCTGTATCCTCAGACATGGGAGTAAACTGGGGCTGGACGCTGCTCTGTTTTTAACTGATCCTAAATTTTTAAAGTTAAGTGGGTTTCCTCCTTTTTATCAGGGCGTTTTTAAATCTTGGGCCCTTTTTAACTGTACGTTGAGTGATAGGTCTAACTCTCTGCACTGGTTGTTGAAGGAGCCTTTGATCAACGGGAGCAGACTGGACATCTGCAGCGGGGTGCCCGGGCTGCTGGCAGCCCTGAACCGATCCAGGACTCTGAGCCTGCAGCAGCTGGTGGAGGCAGCAGGGCCTGAACTATCGGGGGCCGGGGCTCTGGGCTCTCTCCTGGGAATGACCTCTATCCGGGTCACACAAAGACTCCTGGCCTTATGGACACGAAAGCTGAGCGGGAGAGAGAGGAGACTCCTCATGGAGTACAGCCGGGGAGAGGCTAGGCCAGATCCCACAGACCCGTTCCCAGAGATCCACCTGAGCCCAGAGTTTGGAGAGGAGACCGGCCCCCTGCTAGCTGTCAGTAGCCCGGGAAAACTCACCCTGCACGGAGCAGACAAAGCAACATTGTACCAGAACTGTGTGAAAGCAATAAACAAAAAAGGACTGAGTGGCAGACCCCCCACTGTCTGGAATGATAGGTTGGAGGGGGGGACATCCTCATCCCCAGTGGAGGGTTTTATACAAGCCTCCCCTCAAAAAACGGACCGCTGACCTCCAGTGGAGGATTTTACATGGTGCTGTCGCCTCCAATGCTTTTATCTCTGTTCTTAACCCAGCTGTTCTTAGCCAGGGCCTTTTCTGTAACCTCCGAGAGACTGTGGACCACATGTTCACTGAGTGGAAGAGACTCACAGAGTTCTTCTCTCTTTTAACATTGGTTTTTAGTCTTTTTAATGTAGTTTTTACTGAGAGGGTTTTTATTATGGGAGCTGCCTACAAGAAGGCACAAAAAGAAAAATGGCAGCTCCTGAACTACCTTTCAGGTGAAGCAAAAATGGCGATTTATATAAGCAGGAAGAACAGGGTGGAGAACAGAGAGGGGCAGGAGGCCAGGACAGTCTGGCTCTGTAACATCAGAACAGAGAGGGACAGGAGGCCAGGACAGTCTGGCTCTGTAACATCAGAACAGAGAGGGACAGGAGACCAGGACAGTCTGGCTCTGTAACATCAGAACAGAGAGGGACAGGAGACCAGGACAGTCTGGCTCTGTAACATCAGAACAGAGAGGGACAGGAGACCAGGACAGTCTGGCTCTGTAACATCAGAACAGAGAGGGACAGGAGACCAGGACAGTCTGGCTCTGTAACATCAGGGCCAGACTCTGGTTAGATTTTAGGTTTTATAAACACACTGGAGACATTGATGCTTTTAAACAGCGTTGGTGTTTTAATGAAATTGTTTGTTCTGTTGTTGATGACGAGCTGGTTTTTGCACAAGTTTTTATCGGATGATATTCTTTTTTTTTAAATCAAATACTGAGATTTTAATGCATTAGCACTTTATTTCATTGTGAACATGCACAAATGATAAATATGTAAATAAAGTGTTTTTGTAAAAATCAAAAAAAAAAATCTCTCTCTCTCTCTCTCTCTCTCTCTCTCTCTCTCTCTCTCTGAGTCGGAGCTGAGTGTGTGAGTGTGTGTGAGTGAGCTGCAGTGTTTGTAGTTTTTCTTACTTTTCTTTTTGTTGTTTTTGATAATTTCATTTAGTTTTGGTTAGTTTAATGGTATAGGTCACTTTATTGTTTTTTATTTATTTTTTGGTGGTTAGTTTGGTTTATTTGGGTGGATTTGTCTCCTGCCGGCGTCTCGCCGGTCGGCGTGTGCAGCCGCCATGGTGAATGGAGAGGGGTTCTCCACGCTCACCAGGAAACATGGCATTAAGATCTGTCCTAGTTTCCCGTGCAGCGTGGAGGACATTAGTTTAGCTGTGGGGGAAAAGGTCGGGCACGGTAGTATTATGTCAGCCGCTCGGATGAACGGCGCCGTGGTCATCTTCCTGGACCAGGAGGACAAGGTGAACCAAGTCATCGAGGCAGGCATCACCGCGAGTGAAATGTTTGTTCAGGTGCTACCGCTGACACAACCGGCCACCAAGGTAGTCCTGTCAAACGTCCCACCGTTCATCTCTGATGGCTTCCTCAGCAGAGAGTTGTCCAGACACGGGAAGATAGTCTCCCCCGTTAAAAAGATCCTGTCTGGATGTAAATCTCCGTTGCTGAAGCACGTCGTGTCTCACCGCAGACAGCTCTATATGATACTGAACCATCGGAACGAGGAGTTAAACCTCCGGTTCCATGTTAAAGTAGATGATTATGAATATGTGATTTTTGCAACGTCATCAGAGATGAAACGTTTTGGTTGTGGAGAGGTGCCGATGACCACTCCGATTTGGTGGCACACACACACACACAACACAGACACACACACACACACACACACACAACACAGACACACACACACACACACACACACACACACACACACACACAGACACACACACACACACACACACACACACACACATACACACACACACACACACACACATACACACACACACACACACACACATACACACACACACACACACACACAGACACACACACACACACACACACACACATACACACTCACACAACACAGACACAGACACACACACACACACACACACACACACACACCACACACACATACACACACACACACACACACAGACACACCACACACACACACACACACACACACAACACAGACACAGACACACACACACACACACACACACACACACACACACACAGACACACCACACACACCACACACACACACACACACACACACACACACACACACACACACAGACACAGACACACACACACACAACACAGACACAGACACACACACACACACACACAGACACACCACACACACACACACACACACACACACACACACACACACACACACACACACAGACACACACACACACACACACACACAGACACACACACACACAGACACACCACACACACACACACACATAACACAGACACACACACACAACACAGACACACACACACACACACACACACACACACACACATAGACACACACACACACACACACACACAGACACACCACACACACACACACACAGACACACACACACACACACACAACACAGACACAGACACACACACACACACACACAGACACACACACACACACACACACACAGACACACACACACACACACAGACACACCACACACACACACACACATAACACAGACACACACACACAACACAGACACACACACACACACACACACACACACACACACACACACACATAGACACACACACACACACACACACACACAGACACACCACACACACACACACACACACAACACAGACACAGACACACACACACACACACAGACACACACACACACACACACACACACACACACACAGACACACACACACACACACACACACACAACACAGACACAGACACACACACACACACACACACACACACACAGACACACACACACACACACACACACACACAACACAGACACAGACACACACACACACACACACACACACACACACACACACACACAGACACACCACACACACACAACACAGACACAGACACACACACACACACACACACACACACAACACAGACACACACACACACACACAGACACACCACACACACACACACACACACACACACACACACACACACACACACACACACACACAGACATTCTCTCTCTCTCTCTCTCTCTCTCTCTCTCTCTCTCTCTCTGTCTCTCTCTCTCTCTCTGTCTCTCTCCTCTGTCTTGCTTTTGTGCCCGCACTGCAGTCTTTTGTAGAAGGCCTATTGTCTTCAAGTGAGCATTGTCATTTTATTCCTTGTTTATTCTTTCACATAAGGGACTTTAAAACATTATACTGCACAGCCTTCTGATTTAACCACATTCTGTTTAACACGCTGCATCCTGTCAAAATGCTTTAACTTAATTTACAGAAATATCGTTAGTCTAAAACTAACATTTGGATATCTGACTTGGTAACAAAATGCTTGCACACGTTAGGTCAAGCATGACATTAGGTTAGTGGATTCACAGTCTGATTCCTCACGCCTGGATCCATTCTTGTCTTCATAAGAGCTCAGTTTTTTGTTTTGGCAGCTTATATTTCGTAGTTATGGGTTTCTTTACCTTGTTGGTACATAAAATCAATTTGGGGCGCTTGTCAATTCAACTTTGCCCAAGCTTTGACAGCCTGTGGGCAGTAAAAGAAATTGTGTTTTTTAATAATGAACCATGTGAACATGTTGTAGTAGAAACACAATATATAAGTTTGAACCTGAAAATGGTAAGGGCGCTTTACACAAGTAAAGGGGGACAAGGTAAAAAAACTTGGTACCTACTTCCCAAGTATTGGTTCTCATGACATCCCTATTTCTCATAATCTTTTTGTGTCCCGTTCTGTTTCTCTTACTGTATTTCTGATAGAAATGCCAGGTCAGGGGTCAACTCTAAGAAAGTGTGTGGTCTGCCACACAGAAATAAATGTGGCCTGCAAAACCTGCAAGGCATGCAAGGCAAAGCAACCTCAAAAGCTAAGGCTAAAAAACAAATTAGAAAAATTTGATGAGAAGCGGGAGAGCTGGGTCCATACCCACCAAAAAAAATCAGACCTCCTCCCACATAGTGGATGAAGCTTCTATGTTGGTATGTAATACTTTTATTATTTTCAAGCAGTTAAGTTACACAGTGTTGCTCTGTACATTTTCATGTTAATTTCTTTTACTATCATCTCTCTCTGTGTGTGTGTGTGTGTGTGTGTGTGTGTGTGTGTGTGTGTGTGTGTGTGTATAGCTTGAAAAATTGCAGGCCCTGGGTGTAAGGGCTGTAATAGTTTTGTCCAAGCCTGGAAGAAAAGAGGATGCCTGGGTTTGGGAGGTTTTGGCACCCCGTTGCCAACTGACAGACACTTCTAAAAAGTGTCTTGAAAGAATGAAGGCACTCTATGAACTTTATTATTTGTTATTCAAGGTAAGGATGTTCTGTTATTTACAAAAAACAGTATTGTATTTGATGGCTTGTGTTCCTGTCACAGATAAGGTTGTGGTTGCTTTCTCTCAACTAACGGAACAGTCACATTATAATTATGCTTTATGCTTTTTAAACTTAACTTATTGAGATATGTTATAAACATACCAGCTAGCTATTAGCTGCTCAAATTTAAGTATCAATAAAAAAGAATAATTGCTTCTGCTTGGTTGGCAAGCAACACAGCAAAACATGCAGTCTCTCTTTTGGTTTTTACCTCTTAATCCGCTAAAGTACAACTGTAAATAATCAGTTGGTGCTAGACTGGTTAAATGACTGTTCCGTTTATGGTTTTCAGCCCTGGGGTTATTATGACAATTAGCCCCTCATTTATGTAAAACAAATTAAATTGTTGCCTTTTTTAAGTGGTAACACAGGTTCTGGCAGAGTAAATTATACAGCTATTATTGAAGGCTCAAAAGTGTGCTGCTGCAATGGTTTTACCATGGAGGGAGGATACCATAGCAGATCCAACTATAGAGCCATGTTGGTGGCTGATTTAAATGAACTATTATGTATTTTCATTACAGAGTTTTTGGTTCTGGCCTCTTCAAATGTATCAACTTTTTCTACTACTGTGAAGACATAAGTATGGCAAAGAAGTGAGAAGATAATGGATTTTGAGAAAACAAGATGAATTCTTGTGAACCATGTTAACATTTCTCAAAACAAATCCTAGCCCATACTAAGTTAAACCTGCAAAATACACCTGCTTAGTTAAAGGTATTTAACTCCATGAATTTGCATGAGATACAACAGGAAAGGCAAGGTTCAATATATGACATCATACAAATAATGCTTTTTAGATACAGCTAATTAATTCACAACAATCTTCATCACAGGGAACTTTACCTTAAAATAGTCCAAGTATTATTACTGTTAATCATTTAATACTCCTCCAATGAAGGCTGGACCCCGCAAGTTGCTGCAGGACATTCATCATCCCCAGTTGAACCCCCAACTACACCTCAACAGGCCCCTCCAACAACACACGTTGCCGTTGCCCGGCCTCATCACCCTGCAGCTTCACCTACACCTCAACAGGCCCCACCAACAACACACGTTGCCGTGGCCCGGCCTCATCACCCTGCAGCTTCACCTATACCCCCAAAGTCCTTGATTTTACCAGTAGCCTCCACTGGAGCCTCCCAAGTTTGTCAAGGAAAAGGTAAGCATAAGTAAGGGATAATGTAGAGGGAGGCATTATCCTGCCTATTACATGGCTACTTAACAAAATAAATAATAAATAAATAATTTGACACAAAATATTAATTTAAAAACAAAAGTATTGCTACCGATAAAGAAAATGGTCTGTTCCGTCTCTATGGTTGGTATCCTGCGTCCATAGCAACGTAAACTGTAGCTGTTTAATACAACGTTCCATCTGTCACTCAACATCACAGTATCTCCTCCTCCTTGCTCGGCATCAGACTAGTGTGTGTACCGATCTTGTTCCAGCGACAAGCTACCAGATAGCCAGCTGTTTGCATTTCTGGCAAAAGCCAGGGTCCAGCATGCATTTAATCCCCCAATTACAGGCTGTGGTAGAAGCTTTCTTTTTTCCTTTTATTTTACCGCCAAAATGAGTCGGGCTGTAATGGGGTGATGCCCTGCTATTACTAGATAGGTGGACAAACTCCTTCATCCAGCTGCTGTTTTAATCACTGCGGGTTGACTGAACTGAACATTTCCATTGATGGTGAAGTGAGACAAGTGAATGGGACTATTTATGTTGATGTTTCTGTCCTCATTCATCTCATTTGTGACACACTTGTAAACACAATGTTGCAGTGTAACTAATTAGCGTTGTTGTCCCTATGGCTGAAGTTACTGCGTAGCTATCATAGACTGTATAACAAATGTAGCGATAGGCGCTCACTAGATCTGCTGTCATTGCCTGAATTGGAGGACAGGAGTTGCTCCACTTTTCCCCACTTCTTGCCACAGCTGATACATAAATCAGACTTTTTTTCAGCGGATTGATGGCGACCATGGCGACACTCTGCTGTGCATGGCAACAGTCTGTTAATATTTTGCAACAGTCTGTTTTAAAGAAATAGCAGACCGTAGAATGCTGTCAAATTCAACTAAGCCGTGTAATAAAAGGTTGTAGCCTATACAAAGAGTACTGGAAATAACAATCATACTCTTACTTTGGGTAACGTGAACATATAAAGGAAGTTTGTCCATCCCTGTATTTGATCTATTTTGAATCAGGATGGCAGAAATGTGAATGTTTAAAAAAACGGTCAAAGGATTATTACCCTATTATTCAACTTACAATAACTGTTCCATTTAGCTGTCATCATAGTGTCATCAACACTTAAATCAGGCCTGTATTTGCCCATATTTTGGACATTAAGCTTACTGTGTGTTTTGGTGGCATAAACACCAGCAGCTTAAAACACTTACCGTTCCTGCTAACAGCAGAGCCTGGTTATCCTTAAGGGTGTAATTTCTGTATCCAGTAAACCCTTTGCACTGCCTTCAATCCCTGATGAAGAAAGTATTAATTACAAGCCTTCATAATTAAAAGCAGAGTGCCAATAAAGACCATCCCAATTGTAAACTGTCTTAATAAATAGTTTTCTTTGTTTTTCTTAGTTTTTCCCTGTCATCAACAGGTGCCAGTGTTGAAGGAGGCTGTCCAGCTCCCAGTAGAGTGGTGCCACGTAAAAGAAAAGGTGCGTTCATTTACTGTGTGTGTAAATCTATACATTTTGAATTGAAATTCATTGTTGGGAGTCCTCATTATTGCTGTATTTCCATTTGTAAGTGGTTGTGGCCTATTATGTTTTGGCGATATGTCCACATTTATTTATTTATTCATTTTGTCAAGCTTGACATTTAAAATAATCAAGCTAAATTTAATCTGTGGTCCCTTTCCCCATTAACCACTGCCACTCCATCAATAAGAAATGTCTTTTCCCCAAAAGCCGGGTAGTCATCTGCCATGAAAATGTGTTCCACAACTCCCTGACACCATAATGACTTTTACTGATTAGGATTCATGGGTTTAACTTGACGCCAACATATTTCTCCTATCGCCTAATCTTATAGTCTATATATGCCTCCACTTATACCATGGTAACTTTTTTTTAACAATTACTATGTTTTAATGGTTACGCCTGAGGATTTGCATTCACTTTCCATAAGGTTCTTCTGCAATGCAAACAGTGTTCACTAGAGTTTAGATTCTCGGCCCGAGCCCGGGCCGTTATTTTCCGCCACATCCTCGGGCCGGGCCGGACCCTTGATCAAGCAATTTTTTATCCATTACCTTATTATCCTATTTGGGTGGGGAGATAGCTATGCCATAATCAAATATATATATATATAGGCTATATAAAAGTAACAAATGTGTACAAAAGTTAGGCTGCAGTTGCAAAATGCAGCACGAGTCATGTGCGGAGTCTCCTCCTCTCGCACGCATCACACCGGGAGCTTGAAGATGTAAAGAACAAAAGAAAAACAGGAGAATTAACTTTGAGCAAGTGTGGAGGAAAGTCGGAGGTATGGAAGCAGTTTAAACAAGTCGTGGGCAGTGACAACAATATGTTGTTCATCATTGTTTCTTTTCTTTTACGTTTCTTCATTCAGATCATCTGCGATCCGTTCCGTTCTGAACTAACAGCAGTTTACAGCTTCGTCCTTGTTGTATTATTCTAAACAGATTTCTGCAGTTCCAACAACTCTGAATTGTAGTTGAGAACGTCAGTTATAACGGCCCACGTATTAAAAAAGTGTCGGGTTTAAATCGGGCTCATAATTCCAGTTAATGTGCCGGGCCGGGCCGGGCTCGGACACAACGTGCTCGGGCTCGGGCAGGTTCGGGCTTGATTTTTTGGGCCGATCTAAGCTCTAGTGTTCACTGCTCCAGTAAATAGAACAAACCTTAGATATGACTTGCCACACGTAGCAACGGGGGATATTTGTAGTCGACTCAGCTCATAGACCCTTTTTTTTAGCTACGAGCTAGAAAGCCAACATTTTTTGTCTTGGTTAACATTGCTTACTGTTGACAACCAGTAAATATAATTAATTTAATTATACTTATGCTTTTTATTGACCCACAGTGGGGAAAATATAAATAATTTCTGACACTATGTGACACCAGCCAATAAGAATCAAGTATTCACACAGACCATTGTATAGAGTAACTTACCAGTGTTGCATTCACATTTTGTACAAGAATAACTTCAATATAAGAAAACTCAGGCTTATGATATGTTTTTTCAATAATCTCTTATCATTCTATAAAGGCTTGTTCAGTGTAGTAAGCTTGTTAATATATTTTTCCTTTCAGAATGCCTACACACACTGACAGGGAGCCAGGATTTTTACCCTGTGAAGAGGGTTGCCAAATGCAAAGTTGTTAAGGTTAATGATAAATAAGGCATCACTTAGCTCCTTCTGTTGTCATAAGAAATTCAAACTGAAATGAAGTGAAAATATTTTTTGCAGTTCATGCGTTCCCTTTTGGTTAGTTGTTTTCAAAGGCCCTTTTCGACTGTAAGAACTTGACTTCACCTGCTGTATAGTCAATTTCATATATAATGAAATCTTTCATTTAGCAAAAACACGATTCCAGTTAAATTTCCTGGAATCAGATTTTGATTTGATTTGATTGTGCTGTTTGACACGACTTTCAATCAAAGTTGTATTGTTTTAGGCAGGAGCCCAACTTGTCTCTTACAAATGAAAATGTATATTTCTCAAGAGTTTAGGAGAGCTGGGGGTCGAGTGCACACCTTAGCAAGTTGGTTCTTCATACAGTGGAAGAGGGATAACATAAAATTGCTGAACTTCACATCATATGGAAAGTCTGAAGATACAGATTGTTCCAGTCGAAAAGGGTCGATTGCATTTTTCTGTTTTGAGTTTAATTATCTTAAAAGCATATTTTAGAGAATAGTATAACTGTTAAGACTAGCAAATTTAAAGTTTCTAAAATTCTCACTGTTTTATAGGGCCAAAAAATGAAGTGGGTCGAGTGGGAGCCATGCAAACTCTGGTATGTATGACTTTTCATGGTTAACACATTGTCAATTGGTGCAACAAATACAAGTTAATGACATATTTTACGTACATTTCTAAGTTAAAGTTTGTCTATATAGGTGCTTAAACACTGCTCATGAAAACAAATGTAATATACCCTACATACATGTTATACCTCTTTCACACCGGTGACCAGGGTTGGACCCTGATTATATGTTTAGCCAGTCAACATGGGTAAATCCCTGGTCATGACATCACCTGGGTAAACCCGAGAGCCACGCATAACCTTAATTACCTTAAGATATAGAAATGGGCGGAGCTTGACACGTCATATTCAGTGAACAGCTAACATCACATACTCCTGTCCAGCTGTATACCAGCAGAACTCATATTTTGTAGCTACTTGAATCTGTTATTGTGCAGTAGAGAGAGATAAATAAAGCTTAATAATTGTTTCGCAGTGATTACGTTCTAAAGCACACATAAATAACCATCAGACACTTCTCAAATTATTTTGTGCAGGCTGGAAAAGCAAATAGGTTACTCTAGTATCGTTTTTTTTTTTATCACTTTAACACGAGGGAAGAATATTTCTCTTTGTTTGATTTATTGTATAGTACGCACAAGAACCGCCCGCCTGCTTGCAGGCTATTAATGTTAAGGTAATCAGGTGTGCACATACACAGTCTACTTAGCGATGAGTAAGAGGGAGAGATTGATTCATGTTTTTGCACTTACGTTAATGATACAACACCACCATAACTCAAATACCAGCTAACAGGCCGGGTTTACAAAATCATCATCATTTTTTACACAGGTGAAAAACCCAGCATAAAGCGCAGTGAGACTGAATCTGTATTGTATCAAAGTATGCGGCGGACTGCCCCTCTCTAATCCCGGCTGTTAGCGACCGATTTACATACGTTTACGATGTACCGCTGGGTTTTTACAGACAGTTTTGCCTGTAAACACACAGGCGACCTGATTGAGACGTCGCTGTGAAGAGGGGTATTAGTAAGGCGGAGGCAAACATGCCAGTAGGGCTTGATGCCACTTTGCCGCATTGATTCTACAAGTCTGGAACTCTACTGTAGGGATTAAAAACCTTTCTGAAGGATATTCCTCATTTGTTGTTTTGATGATGGTTGATGAGTTAATTAAAGGACACGAAAAGTACCATGAATCTTAATCAACACTTCACAATAAGGGCTGTATATATATATATATATATATATATATATGTATATGTATAGTGCATTCCAAACCGTGATTCACATCACAAACTCAAAGAATTATTGTACACAGTAACATTGGAATATTATACTATGGTAACAGCTACAGGAGTCTAAATTTGTCTCATTGTGTCTACATTTTATCTGCATAACTCAAAGTCAAACTTTCCTTTTTGTTTTACAGTGGAAAGAAGTGGCCATTGGAGTGGGTGGCGGATGACAACACTTGTTAGTGTTTCCAGTGTAGGTGCCAATGGTGCCAATGGTGCCAATGCCATTGGTTTGTGGAGATCTGCTATGAGTCGTTGAGTTTGCCGTTAGGCGCAGCCATCCTGGTTGTGGATGTGACGATTTTAGACGAGAGGGAGGAGTGAGGGAGGAGCCATCAACGCTGCTTACACTCTACGTTACATTACACACTTTCACTGGCAATCACATCATAGCCACGTCCTAAACCACCCCCTGCTTTATCGCCGATTTTAAAATCAACGAGGCAATAATTCAAAACATGAACATCATTCTGTGTTGCAGAAGACTTAAAACTAGCGATTGAGACCATCAACTCATTATGAACATGTTTACTGAGGTAATAAATCAAGTGAGAAGTGGGTCACTTTCTCATAGACTTCTACAGCTTTAAGGCACTTCCGCATTTGCAGCACCGAACCGGATGCGTCGTCCATTAATATTTACAGTCAATGTTCCAGTGTCATATATCCATTTCCGTTTTGCGGCTGTGTTAATATTGTAATAACTTGTAATGCATGTACTTTTTGTGTATTTGTTTATTATTGTCACTCTAAGCTAAGGTTGCATTTCAGTTTAGTGCACTTTATTCAATAAAACAGAAAAATGAAATTGTTTCTTTTTTTTAATATCACACA
>NC_050189.1:16792127-16829627 GCF_008315115.2 Sander lucioperca
TATATCAAGCAACATTTAAATGGTTATTTGTTTAACAGAAGCTAAATCCTGACCTGAGAGTCTCCAGTTTACACTGTGGACTCCTCACTCCAGTAGAAAGCAGCTTCCCTCCTGAATCCTTCAGTTCATTGTTACTCAGATCCAGCTCTCTCAGACTAGAGGACTCTGAGCTGAGAACTGAGGACAGATCTTCACAGCTTCTCTCTGACAGGTTACAGCCACTCAGCCTAAACATGTGTACAGAACATATGTAAAAAAAAATTGTACTTGATATTTATTACACTTATATTTAGGTAGGCATTACTGTTATCATAAAATAAAGTGGTTAACTGAAGAAAAATGAAAACACTGTGTGACTGATCTGGTTCCCCCTTTACAGGTTTATTATTCCTGACCTGAGAGTCTTCAGTTTACAGTGTGGACTCTTCACTCCAGTAGAAAGCAGCTTCCCTCCTGAATCCATTAGTTTATTGTTACTCAGGTCCAGCTCTGTTAGACTAGAGGACTCTGAGCTGAGAACTGAGGACAGATCTTCACAGCTTCTCTCTGACAGGTTACAGCCACTCAGCCTAAACATATGTACAGAACATATGTAAAAAAAATCTGTATTTGATATTTATTACACTTATATTTAGGTAGGCATTACTGTTCTCATGAAATAAAGTGGTTAACTGAAGAAAAATGAAAACATTGTGTGACTGATCTGGTTCCCCCTTTACAGGTTTATTATTCCTGACCTGAGAGTCTCCAGTTTACAGTGTGGACTCTTCACTCCAGTAGAAAGCAGCTTCCCTCCTGAATCCAGTTCATTGTTACTCAGATCCAGCTCTCTCAGACTAGAGGACTCTGAGCTGAGAACTGAGGACAGATCTTCACAGCTTCTCTCTGACAGGTTACAGCCACTCAGCCTAAACATATGTACAGAACATATGTAAAAAAATCTGTATTTGATATTTATTACACTTATATTTAGGTAGGCATTACTGTTATCATGAAATAAAGTGGTTAACTGAAGAAAAATGAAAACACTGTGTGACAGATCTGGTTCCCCCTTTACAGGTTTATTATTCCTGACCTGAGAGTCTCCAGTTTACAGTGTGGACTCTTCACTCCAGTAGAAAGTAGCTTCCCTCCTGAATCCTTCAGTTCATTGTTACTCAGATCCAGCTCTCTCAGTCTAGAGGACTCTGAGCTGAGAACTGAGGACAGATCTTCACAGCTTCTCTCTGACAGGTTACAGCCACTCAGCCTAAAAATATGAACACAACATAAGTGCAAACATTGTTATCTGTATTTGATAATAACTTACACTTATATTTAGGTTACTACCAGGAAAAGAAAAATGACAACACCCTGTGAAAGATTTTGGGTCACCCTTTTCTCGCTCATCTTATTATCACCACCTAGTCAACTGGCTGTTTCCTGGACTCTCTCAAAGAAGCGAGTCCAACTCCTATCCAAAAGAAAGCCACACTCAACCTGTCTGAAGTTAACAACAACAGACCTGTCTCTCTTCTTCCGTTTTAGCCAAAACACTCAAACGTGCTATCTTCAACCAACTCTCTTCTTATCTTCTTCAGAATTATTTCAAGGCAGGCCACTCAACTAAAACTGCCCTCATTCCTGTCACTGAGCAGCTTGAAACTGCTAAAGCAGCCTCTCTCCCCTCTGTGGTCATCCTTCTAGGATTCACTTCAACAGTGAACTACCAGAACCTCATTTTCACCCTTCAGGATCTGTGTCTCAGTTTCTGCACACTCTCTGCTCACATCTTACCTCAATGACCGCACCTACCGGGTAAATTTGAGAGAATCTGTGTCAGAACCTTGTCCACTCACAATGGGATCCTTCAAGGTTCTGTCCTGGTCCCCCTCCTCTTCTCTCTGTACACCAACTCCCTCTCGGTTCTGTTTTTCACTCACATGGCTGTTTTTCTATCGCAACTATGCAGATGACACCTGACTAATTCTCTCTTTTCCCCAGTCTGAAACACAAGTACCAGCAAGTATCTCTGCCTGTCTGACTGACATCTCTCATTGAATGTCCACACACCACTTCGAACTCAGGCTTGACAAGACTGAGCTGCTTTTCCTTCCAGCGAAGGGCTCTTCCACCCAGATCGACAAGTCTGTGGTAGTCCCCACCAGGACTGCTAGGAACCTGGGTGTGACTCTTTATGGCCAACTCTCCCTCACTGCCAACATTGCTGCAACAACCCGATCATACTGCATATCCTCAGAAGGAAACAGCCTTTTCTGACCCTCAGGTTCTGGTTCAGGCTCTTGTCAATGGCCAATATGCTTGCTGCTTGCTCACTGCGAGGGACACCTATAGTCACTCAACGAAATCCAGACTTTTTGCTGTCCTGCCTCCTAAATGGTGGAACGAGCTCCTCCTTGACATTAGGACAGCCGAAAGTCAACACATCCTGCACCTCAGGTTAAAACACATCTCTTCCAACTGCACCTAAGAAGATGATGGTTTTATGAAAGAAATTGCACTTACATGTTGTATTTTAGCTTATTTGAAGCTAATGTACTTCTATGTGATTCCTACTCTTCTTAGTGTTACCTACATGGTTGACTGCACTTGACAGTCACTGTATTTTACTTTGGATAAAAGCATCAGCTAAATAAAATGTAATATAATGGATCACTCTTTATAGCTTTATTATTGCTGACCTGAGAGTCTCCAGTTAACAGTGTGCACTCTTCAGTGCAGTAGAAAGCAGCTTCACTTCTGATCTGTATTTGAAATGACTTAAGCTACATTCAGACTGTAGGCAAAAGTGTTTTGTTTTAGGAAAAGTGACCAGGTCAGACTTCTTCAGAAGTGTGAACACTCAAATCTTTCCCAGATCTGATTTTTAATCCAACGGTTTTGAATAAACTGCATCTCTGTGAAGCTATTCACAATACAGTCCCACCACTCCTGGCTCAGTCTCTGCATCCACACAGACCTCTGTGGTGAATTTACAGCCATAACCTCACAATTTGTCTCTCTCTCTCTCTCTTTCTCTCTCTCTCTCTCTCTCTTTCTCTCTCTCTCTCTCTCTCTCTCTCTCTCTCTCTTCATTCTTCTCCTCCTCAGCACCTGCTCAATAATGCTATGGCTGCCATTACACAAACATTTTGAAATAAAAGCCAAAATGCTTACTTCCTCCATAACCTCCCTAACTTTAGTGCAACAGCATGCTGCATCTGATGTCATTGTTATTGTTCTTTTGAGCATGCGGGTCATTTCAAAACCGCAAACAGTTCAGACTGGAATCTGATATAGGCCACATTTTAAAAGGTAATGTGAACAGCCAAACAAAAAATCGAATCTGAGCAAAACAAATCTGAATTAAGCATTAAGAGTTGTGGTATGAACGTAGCCTTACACATCTACAACACATCACATTTCTACGGTTGTCCAGACAGTCAAACACAACAAATGTATGTCTTGTACTGTGTATATTACTGGAGTCAGAAAACTATTTAAGGAAATTTCACAAAATATAGTCACATCTGTTGGATCCCAATCATTCACACTAATTAATTTCAGCCTCAAATGAATTACAAAATGGCAGATCTTGTTTTCTTCATTTGGCTTCATTAATCTGTGGAGGTACAATGAAACTGAAGAAACAATGTGCAGGTTTTTCAATTGATCAACTAATCAATTTGTTTTCTCAATCTTGACTATCAGTTGACTAAAACATTCATTAGTTGAGAAAAACCCTACACCTCTGATACATTTAGTAGCTTCAGTAATCGTTGCACTTACAGAGCTTTTTTGGAGGCTTTGACCACTGGCAGCAGCCTCAGAAGAGCCTCCTCTGAAGCACCGTATTTCTTCAGGTCAAACACGTCCAGATCTTCTTCTGATGACAGTAAGATGAAGACCAGAGCTGACCACTGAGCAGGAGACAGTTCATCTGTGGAGAGATGTCCTGAACTCAGATACTGCTGGATCTCCTCCACTAGAGAACGATCATTCAGTTCATTCAGACAGTGGAACAGATTGATACTTCTCTCTGCAGACAGATTCTTACTAATCTTCTTCTTGATGTACTTGACTGTTTCCTGATTGGGCTCTGAGCTACTTCCTGTCTGAGCCAGCAGGTCTTGAAGGAGATCCTGATTTTTCTGCAGTGAAAGACCCAGGAGGAAGCGGAGGAACAAGTCCAGGTGGCCGTTTGGACTCTGTAAGGCCTTGTCAATAGCTAACCTATGGACCTTAGACATCATAGATTTTTTGCTGAAAACCATTCGCATTTGTTCAATCAAACTTTGCCCAAACATGACATTCTTGTTTCTATTAATTACTGCCCTCTCGACATGAAGAGCAGCCAGAAACTCTTGAACACTCAGATGGACGAAGCTAAACATCTTTTTTTTGTCATTCTTTCCCCGACTTTCCTTTTTGAAGATCTCTGTGAAAAATCCTGAGCACTTTGAAGCTCCACTGACATCAATGCCACTCTCTTCTAGATCTTTCTCGTAGAAGATCAGGTTGCCCTTTTCCAACTGACAGTAAGCCAGTTTTGCTAATGACTCAATGTACTGAGTGCACTTTTCTGAGTCATAGTCTTCTGGGTCATACTTCTCTTTTGTCTGATGAATCTGAAACAGCAGGAATTCTGCGTACATCTCAGTCAGGGTCTTGGGCAGCTCCCTTCCCTCTCTGGTTTTCATCACTTTATCTAGAACTGTAGCAGTGATCCAGCAGAAGACTGGGATTTGGCACATGATGTGGAGGCTTCGTGATGTCTTGATGTGGGAGATGATTCTGCCGGCCTGTTCCTGATCTGTGAATCTCTTCCTGAAGTACTCCTCCTTCTGTGGGTCGGAGAACCCTCTGACCTCTGTCGTGATGTCTACAAAGTCAGAATGGATCTGATTGGCTGCTGCAGGTCGTGTGGTTATCCAGAGACGAGCAGAGGGAAGCAGCTCCTTCTTGATGAGGTTCGTCAGCAGCTCGTCCACTAAGGTCGGCGCTGTCACATCAATTTTAACTGCCTTGTTTTTATTGGTGGAGCAGTCCAGATCAAGGCGGCTCTCATCCAGTCCGTCCAAAACAAACAGAAGTTTGAATTCACTCTTGTCAAAGTTGGTGTTTCCTGTTGACTGCAGCTTTGTAAAGATGTGATTGAGAGCTTCTTCCTTGATGTCTTTGGTCTCCCAGATACATTCATGAATGAGCTCTGCCAAACATACCTTCACTCCCTTCCATGAATTCAGCTCGCGGAAGGTGAAGGGGAAAACGAGATGCACATCTTGATTGGCTCTTCCTTCAGCCCAGTCCAACACAAACTTGTGCACAAGAAATGTTTTTCCAATTCCTGCGATTCCCTTGGTCAGCACTGTTCTTATGAGTCTGTCTTTTCCAGAGGTGTGTTTGAACATGTCACAAGGTTTAATTGTTGTCTCTGTATCTACTGGCCTCACTGTCTCAATCTGCCTGACCTCATGCTGTCTGTTGATGTGTACGTCACCCCCAGCTGTGACAGTCAGATGTGTGAACATCTCATCCAGAGGTTGTTTCTCCTCCGTCAACCCTTCTTTTAGTTGCATGTAATGGTCTTTGAAGTTTGGCTGAATCTTTTCTTGGTATTTTGAGATGTGCAATGCAGGCTTTGGTACTGGAACCATCCCGTCTGTGTTGAAATATAAAAAATATAAAATATGAGGTTGTTTGTCTACAGATGTAGAAGCATTATAGCCTGGCTGATATGTTCACTTTTTATAAAAGCATGGAATGTGGGACTCTTGTGCAGAATGGGGCCCTGAAATGTTTTAGAAATTGAGCCATCGCAAAGACTCCTCGAGGTGGCTGTCGCTTCCATTTCCTTTCCACCATAACCTAATAATGCATATTGCATCATATCTCCTTAACCACACATGAAACACAGAATATGTGAGTTTTGATTGTAAAGGATTACAACATCATAAACTGTTCAGGTGCATAGTTCGTTGGGTGAATTTAGTGACATTGTTGAAGGAAATATCAGTATCTGAGGACATAGGTTAGATTTTATCACTAAGCCGGCAACATGGCTTCATGACTTTGCGTAAACATACACGCCACTTCCCTAAAGCCAAATGGCGTGTTATCTGTGAGCATTTTGAGCTATCCGCGTGTATGTCTACGCTGTATACAGCGGATGTAAACATACACGGCATTTGCCATTATCGCCATGTGGCGTGTTATCGTGAGAATAACATGCCGTCGCCATGTGCCGTATTATCGCAAGATCGTTCCGTTTTATCGTGAGAACGTCGCACGCGTGTAAAACGGTTGGGTTTAGGAAAAGAACATTGGGGAAGGCTTTATTAAAACAAAAATACAACAAAAAAAAACGACAAACGCTACACGCTGGAAACGGTCCCCGCTCTCCTGGGTGAAAGTCCTGTGTTTTACCCAACCGCCACCCCAACCAACCTCCCTACGCAGGCTTCTGCCCTTTCATACTACTCGCCAGGGCGTTATTTCATACGCTAAAGCAAGGTAATGTTACTCAATGGAGGCCAAACGGCGTGGAAACACATGCTGAAAAGTGAGTATGCGTCTTTATAACACACAAATAATGACATACCAATTAGCATGTCCTACATACGCCATTTCATGAGATCAGTCTGAAGCCGGATGATACAGTGACTGTAAAGAGTAAAACTATATAGAGACCGAGCGCATTTAATTCCCGATCCCATCAGAGGGGAAATAATTCTCTGTTCTCTATTGACTTTATGTTGCCTGAAGATTCCTTCTTGGCAATGCCGTCTGCCGTCTGCTATAATTATTATCAATCATATTTCTCTATATCTTTATTAGTGTCTGTGTCCTAAACTAACAGTGACAGATGCCGACCACAAAGAGCCTGGGTCTGTCCGAGGTTTCTGGCTAACAGGACGTTCTTCCTCGCCACTGTTGCACTGAAATGCTTGCGCGTGGGAAATTGTGGGGTCTTTGTAAATTATCTGTAAATTGTCTTGAGATAACTCTTGTAATGATTTGATAATATAAATAACATTGAACTGAATTCATCCTGTCAATGCCACTTTGTTTGATACAGATGCAAAGCCTGTTGGAGAAAGCCTATTTGGTTTCACCTCAAGTGCTTGTCCCAGTTTATGGCTGATCGTGATCATCAGTTAGCTTAAAGTGCTCATATTATGCTCATTTTCATGTTCATAATTGTATTTAGAGGTTATATCAGAATAGGTTTACATGCTCAGTAGCTAGGTAAGGACTACTAGCCAGTCAGAAGCAGAGTATGAGTGCGTGCCCTGACAGTACCTAGGTAAGGACTACTAGCCAGTCAGAAGCAGAGTATGAGGGCGTGCCCTGACAGTAGTTACGTAAGAACTACTAGCCAGTCAGAAGCAGAGTATGAGCGCGTGCCCTGACAGTACCTAGGTAAGGACTACTAGCCAGTCAGAAGCAGAGTATGAGGGCGTGCCCTGACAGTACCTAGGTAAGGACTACTAGCCAGTCAGAAGCAGAGTATGAGGGTGTGCCCCGCTAGCAGCTTGGTGAGCATTATATTGTCAGTTTAATAACTTTAAACTGCAACTTTGTCACTCAGGGCTTCCAATCTGACCAGAGAATACAGCAGCTTACCTTTGCTCTGAGAGGAGGGAGTTCCTCTTTTCTCTGAAGTCTCTCCAGCATCACTGACATCCACTGACTCTGTGTGGAAATACGTAGTAACATTTAAATGATCATTGATGCATGATGATGATACTGTCATAAACTGCAACAGCACTCACCCGAAAAGGTACTGTTACAATTAAATTAAATTAAAAGACACGCAAATACTCCTCACAGTCAGAAAACCCATTACATACACTATGCCACTGTGATGCAAAAGCACACTTCATTCCACCGACATCTTTCTGCCTGAAAATACATTTTAAAAAGATTGACTGACCTTCTGGTCCTGAGCTGGTGTCTGGCAGTTTCTGCGCTAGATCATTCCTGTTGATCATCTCTAAAACCTTCTTGGTCACCTTCAGAGCTCCTTGAAGTTGATAGTTATTCACCATCACATCCACCGTGTCCTGCCTTTCTGCCTTCTCCAACATGGACACCTTGATGCGTCGGTAACCTTCCATGATGTCTTGCTGCAGATACCATTTGAATTGCTTAAATTCATCTTCTTTTAAATCCAGCAGAGTGTTGAAAAGGTCCACTGCCGTCATCGTTGTTTCCTGCAAAATTCAGATTCTGTCAAACTGAAGTAAAACTAACACAAATGTCTCAGAGCAGCAACAGGAGTTCTGATTGGTCGACACAGGAGCTGGTGGGATTTATGTGCAGAGTCTGGCCAGTTAGAGCTCCTGCTGTTGCTCTGTGGGTCCAGTGTGTAGGATCTAGTGGTGAGTTTACAGATTGCGACCAACTGAATACCCCAACACCTCCCTTTTTCAAGTGAGTAGAAAAACCTACGGTGGTCTTCCCTCATGGCAGACTTCGTAAAGAAGACCTGCTCCCTATGTAGATATGAAGGGCTCATTCTAAGGAAAACAAAATGATCCTTAGGCCTCATCCACATCAAACACAGTGTAAGGTTGGTTACGCCACTGGACACAGGAATTGTTGCAAATTACTCAAATAATATTTGTATTGTTGAGGACTTGTAGGCAGCAGCAGCGTTATTAAATGCAGAATTTAACTGCAGCTAGCAACAGCAACAAGATCAGGAAAACCATCTGTAGTCAAAGTTGATGTTCTTCTTTAAAAGGGTCATGTGATAGAGGTGTGACGAATCAGCGAAGGACACTGCAGGACTGATAACACCCAATCAGGAAGCCAACATGGGTCTCTACTTCATTTTTTTAAAGAGCTCCGGTTTTCCAAATCCACGATTGGATTTTCGATTTAAACTTTTTTAGGTACAGAATGCCAAAATAAGAGCCACCAAATGGCAGAAGGGTACTTTACAACAACAGTTTGAGTTTCTCAGAGTTTACAGATGCGGAAATATGCTGCAAAATAAATTATATTTCAATTTTTATATTTATAATCCACAGGGGGTTTGAGAAAACCACAATGACAAGTCATTGTGGTTTTGGTCTTGGTCCAGCAGGGTCTCTGAACATTGTTAGAATGTGTACAGAACATTGTGCGACCATGGACTGGGAGCCTGAAACTAGGAAAGGTGTAACATAAGCCTAACCAATAAAAATGACTGACGTACTTCGCCGTTTCCAAAGATCTCCGTTTGTTTCCCTCCAGACTACGAAGCAACCCCAGAGTTTTCAATCTCAAACATGACAGCACTGTTTTCCAAATGTCTCCGTTTTTGGGGGCTCGGAAATGTCGTAGTAGTGTGGATACGAGGCGTAAACGTAGCAAAAGATACTTGTTTTCAAACCAAAACGGAGCATTGTAGCCTGAGTGCTTTGACATGGAGAACCGTCAGCTCTGACTGGGAGGAAAGGGCCGACGGCCTTCATTTTGGCCAACCTGACTTGCTGGGTCGGAGGGGCGGGCAGTCGGACTCAATGATCAATCTGATGGGTGGAGTTCTAACCCCGTGACAAACGGCTCTCAAAATCTGACAAAAAATCTTTTAAACTGACCTTTGTTGATCTGAAATGAAGACAGATTTAGCAACTGCACGGGCTATTTTGCGCTTAAAATGTTTTCAGAAACACATTTCAGTAAACTATCTTCGTAAAATACGAGATCATATTCTGAACAGGCTACCATTAAGGTCGCCAGACCCATGTGAAGCATCCGTCCAATCAGCTGCCGGTTTTAATTTCTTGGGCGACAATACAGATTAGTGCTGCCTGCTTTTATGGAGACGTATTATGTCATGCGCAGAACGTACGCTTAAGTCGGCGTCGCTGCGGTGTGTTCTGAGGCAATTTTTTGACCAACTCGGGGAGACTGATCAGTCTGACTGACTTTTCTGCTGAGGGTCGGACGTCTGGTTGGTGTGTCAGGGCCTTAAGGATTCAGGTGAGAGAAAATAATCTGAGATGTGGAAGTTAGAGAGACAGAAAGAAAACAGATGTTAACCTGGTTTACCTCTCTCTCTCTCTCTCTCTCTCTCTCTCTCTCTCTCTCTCTCTCTTGGGTTCATGTTTAAATCTGATTAAATCAGGCTCTTCAACGTTTTTAAGCCAAGGAGACCTTAACTAAAAGAGAGACGGGGCAGGAACCTCCTACTACATATATTATAACAAATGAAGGTGCATATTAAACTCGGCCTATAATAACGTGTAGGGCGGCTTAAAGCCTTTATAATACCTTGTTTAATGCATATAATACTAATCCATTTAAATAATAACTGTAATCATGTTTTAATGTTAAACATACACATAGCACAGTGAATCCTTATGAACTGGATCTGTTACCTATGGGCCACTTATTCTAACTTTAATGCTGTGTATTTTGTCGAGGACACATTCAGCCTCGACAAAACGTAGCAAAACTTTTATTTAAACATTCTGGTTGGTGCATTGAACACCCTGCTGTCCTACCTGAAGAACAAACTGTCCCAGCCTATCACAGCTCAGCTCCACCCAGGCTCCACCCTCTTTGTCCATATTAGGATTTCCTGGCTCCAGTAACTGCCAGAGACAAACTGTAGGTTTGAACTAACACCTGCCAATCAAAAACCCTTCTGAGGAGTACAACACAGGCCCCGCCTCCCCAACATGGAGTCTCCTAACTGTCTCCAGGTAAAGACTACAAACAGCTGTGGGCGTGTAGTTTAGTGCTGTCAGAGTAACCAGCTGATCAAGTTTCAGTCAGAGAGTAAAAAGTCTTCAGGCTGTTGGAGCAGAAAGACACTCCCTCATTACTCAGAAGTGAAGACATTCAAATCTAACCTGTTTCCTGTAGATGAAATCTGACATCACTAAACATATAAAGGCTCATTTTGGCCAAAAAGTCACAAATCACAGAACAATTAGTAAATTAATTATTGAATATTCAGATCTACAAACACCAGTGTTGACGTATATATTTGTATGTGTGACATGCTCCAACAACACCATGACAAATTCCTCGTATGTGCAACGTACTTGGTAATAAAGCCCTTTCTGATGCTGATTCTGATTCTGATTCTATTATAAATCCCCCAAATATAAGGAGCGACAGCAGAGTTTCTTCATCAAAGGTGTGTAATGTTACCTATCAGGCTGCTCACCTGTTAAAGTCCAGATGAGGTCAGAGAGACGTCCTCCTCCTCCTCCTCCGTCTGCAGACACTGACAGATGCTGCTGCTGTCTGTGTTCATCACTTCCTCACACCTTTAAATCCAAACCTAGAAATGTCAGTATGACGTCAGAGCAGAGGGCCGGTCTGAGCTGTAGTTCAGCCAGTCAGAAGCAGCTGGCAGAACTACAAAAGCTGTCAGTCAGCACTCTGATGGCAGCTGGAGACACTGACACAACTCCAAAGAGTCCCAACAGCAGGAACACTGAAGCCCCAAAAGAAGGAGAAACAGAACAACAGGTTCATTATTAAATGATGGAGGAACAACAGTCTATAAACTCAAGACAGCAAACCACAACTAACAGTGGACCAGCAATGTAGATTTGACTTTTTATTGCGAAGAATGCCCTGCATGCTTTCTCTCTCAGCTCCATTATCGCTGGGTTAAAACCTCCAGTGGAACTTATTTTCAGTCCTAAATAATTGTAATCAGTACATTTGTCTAATTTATGTGTTCCTAATGTGAAGCTGTATGTGTTTCCTTGAGATCTGGATCTTTTCTGAAAAGTCATTGCCTTTGTCTTTTGAGTGTTTACTGCCAGGGCCCAGGTCTGGCAGTACTGCTCCAGCAGGTCCAGGTTCTGCTGTAAGCCCTGTTCTGTAGGGGACAACAGAACCAGGTCACTGTGCCAAATAGAGTCAAATGCATTTTTGAAATCTATGAAACATGCAAAGATTTTGTTGTTGTTTTGGTGGTCTCTCTCTCTCTCTCTCTCTCTCTCTCTCTCTCTCTCTCTCTCTCTCTCTCTCTCTGTCTCTCTCTCTCTCTCTCTCTCTCTCTCTCTCTCTGTCTCTCTCTCTCTCTCTGTCTCTCTCTCTCTCTCTGTCTGTCTCTCTGTCTCTCTCTCTCTCTCTGTCTCTCTCTCTCTCTCTCTCTCTCTCTCTCTCTCTCTCTCTCTCTCTCTCTCTCTCTCTCTCTCTCTCTCTCTCAGGTGTATTTTATCAAAAGTTTAAGTTGGAGAAGGCTAATAACTCATTAAAGACGTTGTTAAATAATGTTCCAATCAATAATAGATGCCCAGTATATTGTACTGTATCTGTGCTGTGCATAGCGTTGTGAATTAGTTATTATTTCATGTATAGAGGTATGGGGCTCACTCCAAAACCTCCAGTTCCTCCTTTTTCCTGTCTGAGCACGTCCCTGATCTCAACTGTATTCTGTCAATAAAAGACAAAAAATAATCTTAAAGTCTTTCTTTTCTCTCAGATGTTTGTACATATTTGTTTCTCACTGCTGAGGCTCCAGAAAGTCATCTGCAGTTTGAGTCCCAACATGGCCGCTGTATGACAGCTGTGGTAATAAAAACCTGTTTCATCAAGAGGCGTTTGGGACGACTGAGACTGTGGGACATTTAACATGTGACCCAGGTATGCTGGTTTCCCCTGATCAGACAGGTTGGTCCTGTTAGCTGTTAACTTCATTGTTATTGTGCAGAGTACAATTACAAAGACTACAAAATGCAGTTTGCGTCCAACCAGAAGTGCAAAAAAAAGCAGAAAAGTGCAATGTGATATACAAGTATAGACAGGACAAGAAATATATTGCAGTGTTATAAGAGCAGAATAAATATATGTAATATGAACAATGCATGAACAACATGTACAGATATGGGCAATGTAGTAGCAGTAACATTATAGTAGTAGTAAGAATAATATAGATATAGATATATGCAGTGTATTAACAGAATATATAATAAATATGGATATACTGAATGAACAATATAGACAGATATGGTGTGTGTGTGTGTGTGTGTGTGTGTGTGTGTGTGTGTGTGTGTGTGTGTGTGTGTGTGTGTGTGAGAGAGAGAATCAGAATCAACATGTGGGTATGAGATAAACTCCCTTTCAGCATTGTGAGAGAAACTATAACAGAAATAAAACAAAAATATAAAGAATCATGCTTAAATGTAATTTTTGCCATTACAGAACCACCACCGACCCTGCGAGGAATAACTTCCTGTCTCCTTGGTATAGCCCCAGTTGGGGCTGTGCTGGGCACTGCTCTCTGGTCATCAGGTCATCTGGCTCCATCACTACATTTATGGCACCGTGTTTTCCTGCCTGATGTTGTGCGTGATGTTGTGCAGTTGGCAGTCAGACTGATCAGTCGGGTCCCCGAGGTCCAAAAACGCCGACTTGAGCACATGCTCTGCGTGTGCGCTAAACCTAAAACGTCTCCATAACAGCAGGCGGCCTTCTCTGTATTGTTTCCCAGAAAATGAAAACCGGCAGCTGATTGGACGAACGCGTCACGTGGGTCTGGTTTCTCCGGAAATTCACAGCCAGACTGTCATGGCGGCTCGTTCAGAATACGATCTCATATTGGACTAAAATAGTTCACCGAAACGTGTTTCTGAAAACATTTTAAGGAAGAAAGAGGCCGTGCAGTTGCTGAATCTGTCTTCATTTCAGATCGACAAAGGTCAGTTTAAAACATTTTTGTTAGATTTTGAGAGGCTCATCCGCTCGCCATTTCCGGGTGAGTCCCGACTGTCCTGTCTCTGACTGTCCTGTCTCTGACTGAGCATGTCAGGTCGGCCAAAATGAAGGCCGACGGCTCCTCCAACGGACGACGGCACGGAACACACGGAACAGACTCAAGTCACTGACCTCGCCAGACGGTCAGACGGTCCGACGGCCGATAATCGGCTCTGTGTGTCAGCGCCCTAAAAGAGCCAGATCTGCCATTGCTGATAAGTGATCAACTGATGACTTCTCCTTCTCCTGTTAAACTGATTATATGCTGCACCGTAAGTCCACACTGACTCAAAAACTGGTGTACACGAGCTCAGACCAGACGTGAGACTTTATCGCAGCCTACACTCACCTTCAAATTGATAAATGCCTTGCTTTGCGTAGGAATCAGCGTACGCCCGTCCTATGCCTGTTTTAGGTCGTACGCACGTTTCATGAATGAGGGCCAGTGTGTTTATGCATCTCTCAGTGTTTAGTCCCTCGTGGCAGCACTTTGTTGGACTGCTTACAGCCGCGACAAATGGTATCATATGAAACTAGACCATCTTAGGAATCCATTCAAACCGAGCATGGCATGGTAGGTTGGGGGGTTATAGGGGGCTAAATAATGCTCCAAAGTTAGGCTACATGTTGCAGAGAGACAAACTGGCATGGCCATTTTCAAAGGGGCCCATTGACCTCTGACCTCCAGATATCTGAATGAAAATGGGTTTCATGGGTACCCACGAGTCTCCCCTTTACAGACACGCACACTTTATGATAAGACATGCAGTTTTTACTGGAAAACTATCATGGTTTTCCCAAATGATGTACAGATTTTTAAATGGCTTGAACTATAGTGCATATAGCTGCCGGGTCATATTTTCATAAAGAACAGAATCGTCAGTAAATGTTTGATTTTGTTGTGATGTGAATAAAATACAACACACTGCTGATCAGACTGATAGACAGTAATTATCATTTTATTATAGGGTGGAACTTCCCTTTAACATATTCATACGCTGTGAACAAACAGCAGAGAAATGATCACTTTATATTTCTTTCTCTTCATTACTGAATCAAAGACGTTCAACGTATTACATTCATTATAATCAGAATAAAAGTGATTTAACAAGTCTTTCTTTACAGAATCACAGAAACATTCATCTCATTTTCACAATTATCACATTAAACTCAAACTGTCAATCATTGTTCTTGCTACACAGTGTTTTTAATACAGACATCAGATGAGATTCAAAGCTCAATGAGCCAGACAGAAAGCCATCTCAGCATTTCCTTTATTTATGTATTTAAAAGTTTAAACAGCTGCAGAGGACCCAAACATTTTTCTTCAACAAATAGTTAACGTGAGCCTTTAGATCTGAAGTCTTCAGTGTTTCTCTCCATTTTGAATGTTGCAGAATATTTCAGTATTTGTGGATCTGCTGCCTCCTGCTGGTCACTCTGCAGGATCACACTCTGATTGGCTGCCGGCTGGAAGCAAAACCATCTAAACCAATGGAGAGCAGCTTTCTGAAGCAAACATTATACTAAAGTAAGAGACTCAAAAGTTATTTCCTGTCTGTGAGCCTCTTTAGGAGACTAGCAGCAGGTCCTGAGTGGATTGAAGTGAACGTGAACACAGATTATGAGAGATTCTTTCACCCCGTAATCACCAAAGTTAATATTGGAGCCATTCTTCAACAACTGTGTGTGTGTCTCTGTGTGTGTGTGTGTGTGTGTGTGTGTGTGTGTGTGTGTGTGTGTGTGTGTGTATGTGTGTGTGTGTGTGTGTGCGTCTGTGTGTGTCTGTCTGTCTCTGTGTGTGTGTGTATGTGTGTGTGTGTGTGTGTGTGTGTGTGCGTCTGTGTGTGTCTGTCTGTGTGTGTCTGTCTGTCTGTGTGTGTGTGTGTGTGTGTGTGTGTGTGTATGTGGTATGTGTGTATGTGTGTGTGTGTGTGTGTGTGTGTGTGTGTGTGTGTGTGTGTGTGTGTGTGTGTGTGTGTGTGTGTGTGTGTGTGTGTGTGTGTCTGTCTGTCTCTGTGTGTGTGTGTGTGTGTGTGTGTATGTGTGTGTGTGTGTGTGTGTGTGTGTGTGTGTGTGTGTGTGTGGTCTGGTGTGTTGTCTGTCTCTGTGTGTGTGTGTGTGTGTGTGTGTGTGTGTGTGTGTGTGCGTCTGTGTGTGTCTGTCTGTCTGTGTGTGTGTGTGTGTGTGTGTGTGTGTGTGTGTGTGTGTGTGTGTGTGTGTGTGTGTGTCTGTGTGTGTCTGTCTGTCTCTGTGTGTGTGTGTGTGTGTGTGTGTGTGTTGTGTGTGTCTGTCTGTCTCTGTGTGTGTGTGTGTGTGTGTGTGTGTGTGTGTGAGTCTGTGTGTGTCTGTCTGTCTCTGTGTATGTGTGTGTGTGTGGTGTGTGTGTGTGTGTGTGTGTGTGGTGTGTGTGTGTGTGTGTGTGTCTGTGTGTGTCTGTCTGTCTCTGTGTGTGTGTGTGTGTGTGTGTGTGTCTGTGTGTGTCTGTCTGTCTGTGTGTGTGTGTGTGTGTGTGTGTGTGTGCGTCTGTGTGTGTCTGTCTGTCTCTGTGTGTGTGTGTGTGTGTGTGTGTGTGTGTGTGTGTGTGTGTGTGTGTGTGTCTGTCTGTCTCTGTGTGTGTGTGTGTGTGTGTGTGTGTGTGTGTGTGTGTGTGTGTGTGTGTGTGTGTGTGTGTGTGTGTGTGTGTGCGTCTGTGTGTGTCTGTCTGTCTGTGTGTGTGTGTGTGTGTGTGTGTGTGTGTGTGTGTGTGTGTGTGTGTGTGTGTGTGTGTCTGTGTCTGTGTTTGTGTATGTGTCAGACCATCTCTACACAGCAGCTGAGGATACCAGAAGTCAAACCTCTCTGGATGATCAGGATATGGCTGATCCTCCTCCTCCACATGTGTCACCTTCCTGTTGTTGTCAGACAGTTTGAGGTTTCTGTTCACTGTGTTTGTGTCCAGTGTGAGTTGACAGGAATCTGATGGAGAGAAGGAGACACAACACAGCAGCAGATGGTTTATTAATTAACAGACTGACTGTTAATTAGATCAGAACTTCACAATCAAACATTTCAAGAAACAAAGGCGAACAGAATGCAGAGACTAGGGTTGGGTACCGATACCGGTACCGGAAATTTGGTCCAAACAACGGTACTTTTTTCAGTACTTTCTCTCTGTAATTAATTTTTTTTTAATTTCAGTTGTAAAAATAATTCCAAACTTATTTATTACATTGAGTTATTTATTTAGAATTTGTTGAGACCTTTAACTCACTCACGAGAAGAAGGAAAAAAAGAGAAGCAAATGGGTCTGATGTGTTCGGTTACAATGGGAACGAGAGATTCTTTAAGTTTCTTATATGCTCAGATATCTTACGTTACGTGTGCATGCGCAGCTTCATTAGAAACTTTAATTATGGCACCTGGTATTCATTTCACCAAGGGGGTCAGCATCTCCTCACAACACGAACCTCCTATGGCGCCATGTTGATGCTACCAAGCCATCAGCTCCCGTTAGCATCCCATTGACTGCCATTCATTCTGACGTCACTTTGACAGAGAATAACTTTACATCTGAAGAGTTTAAAGACTCTATTTGTCCATTGTTTATTTCTAAAGAAACACGACAATGTATAAAAGGCTCCATTACCTTGTACCTCACGTTATGGCTCCGTAGCAGACGTTTTTATAAAAATAGGCTAACGATTGGGTCATAACCACGAGACTTACTGTCTCATAGTAGAGGAATTACCGTATAGTACAGGAGAAGCTCTCAGGCAGTTTGGACTTCCATTAGCTGTTTAAGTTTAATTACTAATGTTAACTATCATTTTAGTGATCAATAATTAGCCTGTGTCTATGTTATCTCCTTACATATACCTACGCTCTCCGTCTCTGCTAGATTGGGAATGATTGAGATTTCTCTTGGCACAGCTACCAGAAGACTTCCAACTTTCAGACAGGTTGCTCACGTCACATCTACGTCTTCAAGCTCAGTTGGAGGCTGCTCAGTAACGCTCAGCCATCACCGGGAAAGAGACTTCACTGGTCTCCGTCCAGAGACACGGGACCTGCTGGTCCATTCTTATATACAGTCTATGCATTTCACCCAGACCATCATCAGGAGCACACAGCCCGTTGGTATGTAACTGCTAACTACTCACGCAGCCTAGTAATAATGTTTAAGTCACTTCTATGTTTGAGCACTGAATGTTTACCTCACTGTGCAGGTGTAAGTTGGCCGAGAGTAACTTGTAGCTCGCAAGGTGCGGTTGCTCAGCGAACCGGATGCTGTGTAGCATTAGGCTATCATTAGCCGTTTGCGTTGTGCTGATTGTTCAGAGCACTCTGCTGGTTTCTGGTGGCGGTGGTGATGGCGCTGGTTTGGGTCGGTGATCCAGGGTGGAGCGCCGCGTTATGTTGCGTTTGTGCGTGTGTGAATCCTTTGTACAAGGCACATGGTGGCATGGGTTCTGTCCGTGCGTTCATGGACATCGGAAAAACGTCCATTCACATTCACGTCCCTTCCTGTGGGAATCAGAGGTGGGAAACTGGGGCCAGATTTTGCTAACTGAGTTTCCCAGTTGGTGACGCATTGTTGACAACTGACGTTTGATGGAGGCGAGTTTGGTTCACCGAACATATTTCAATGACAATAAACTTATTTATTGTGGACAAACGCCTCTGCTGAGAAACATACAGACATAACATATTTCAGATTATTAATAAATAGGCCTATGTATAAAAAAAAACACCACCTTATCCCCGGTTGGTTGTCCTGCAGATAACACAAACACCTCAAGATGTGCTGTTTGGATGCTCGCATAAGAAAACAGCAGCAAATTATTGTGGCCTCCGTGTTTTCACCACCTGATGCTCTCGGCTACGGCCAACAGCTGGTGGCAGTCATGCAACAAGTTGTTATGCCAAACGCCAATATAACAGAAGAAGAAGAACACGCATCCCGACCATCCTGACCACGTGAACGCTGGTAGTCGGAAAAACAACGTAATCACGGAGGCGGTCCCTGTCATTCCGAAGTGGCATGAACGAGCCATGTGTCCTGTGACAGCGTCACTGTGTGCATGCTCCTCTGGCGCTAGGCATTCTGGGTGATGTAGTCAATGTTGTTTTAAGCCAGATTTGCCACATTTTGATGGTGTTGCAGGCTTCTTTGATTTCATTATTATTATTATTATTATTATTATTATTATTATTTTTATTATTATTATTATTATTATTATTATTATTGTTATATTATTTTAATAATATGTGTACATGGTATATTTGAATATTATATTAATTATATTGTATTATTTGTTTGTTGTATTTCAGGTTTATGACCTTATCCATCCATCCATCTTCGTCCGCTTATCCGGTAACGGGTCGCGGGGGTAGCAGCTCCAGCAGGGGACCCCAAACTTCCCTTTCCCGAGCCACATTAACCAGCTCCGACTGGGGGATCCCGAGGCGTTCCCAGGCCAGGTTGGAGATATAATCCCTCCACCTAGTCCTGGGTCTTCCCCGAGGCCTCCTCCCAGCTGGACGCGCCTGGACCACCTCCCTAGGGAGGCGCCCAGGGGGCATCCTTACCAGATGCCCGAACCACCTCAACTGGCTCCTTTCGACGCGAAGGAGCAGCGGCTCTACTCCGAGCTCCTCACGGATGACTGAGCTTCTCACCCTATCTCTAAGGGAGATGCCAGCCACCCTCCTGAGGAAACCCATTTCGGCCGCTTGTACCCTGGATCTCGTTCTTTCGGTCATGACCCAGCCTTCATGACCATAGGTGAGGGTAGGAACGAAAACTGACCGGTAGATCGAGAGCTTTGCCTTCTGGCTCAGCTCTCTTTTTGTCACAACGGTGCGATAAATTGAATGTAATACCGCACCCGCTGCGCCGATTCTCCGACCAATCTCCCGCTCCATTGTCCCCTCACTCGCGAACAAGACCCCAAGGTACTTGAACTCCTTCACTTGGGGTAAGGACTCATTCCCTACCTGGAGAAGGCACTCCATCGGTTTCCTGCTGAGTGTGTGTGTCTCTATGTATGTATGTGTGTGTGTGTGTGTGTGTGTGTGTGTGTGTGTGTGTGTGTGTGTGTGTGTGTGTGTGTGTGTGTGTGTGTGTGTGCGCGTGTGTGTCTCTATGTATGTATGTGTGTGTGTGTGTGTGTGTGTGTGTGTGTCACTATGTATGTGTGTGTGTGTGTGTGTGTGTGTGTGTCTCTATGTATGTGTGTGTGTCCCTGTGTGTGTGTGTGTGTGTGTGTGTGTGTGTGTCTCTATGTATGTGTGTGTGTGTCTCTATGTGTGTGTGTGTGTGTGTGTGTGTGTGTGTGTGTGTGTGTGTGTGTGTGTGTGTGTGTGTGTGTGTGTGTGTGTGTGTGTGTGTGTGTGTGTGTGTGTGTGTGTGTGTGTTTATTGTGACGCACACAGCATTCCTGCTCTCTCTCTCAGAGAGGATTGGTTTTGTGATCAGCGACTTTTTCTCTAATGAGGTGATTGATGAGCCATTCTTCCTGTGTGTGTGTGTGTGTGTGTGTGTGTGTGTGTGTGTGTGTGTGTGTGTGTGTCTGATGACGTCAGAGGCTGAATGGGGGGCGGGGGTTTTGTCTGACGAGGGACAAAGACAGCGGGGGGGGGGTCATTAAACACACAGCGCTGCAGTAGCCCCGCCCCCTTCCACAGGAAATAGTTGCCAAAGACGACCCGGTCGCCGTGGTGACAGTTTACGACGAGGCAGGCCGACCAAGGTCAGAGGTCAGGAAGGTCTGGGAGACGAGTCAGCGTCAGAATACTGCTCTCTGATTGGACAGGAAGATCACGGCTACAGGTGAGCTTTCACAAGAAACTAGTCCCAATATTTACAACTTATTAAAATATATACTGTCTGTGTGTCTGTGTGTCTGTGTGTCTGTGTCTGTGTGTGTGTGTCTGTGTGTGTGTGTGTGTGTGTGTGTGTGTGTGTGTCTGTGTGTGTGTGTGTGTGTGTCTGTATGTGTGTGTGTGTGTGTGTGTGTGTGTGTGTGTGTGTGTGTGTGTGTGTGTGTGTGTTGTGTCTGTAGATTTCTCCTAAATTCACCACACGTTAGCGTTACATAATTTCTCCCATGCATGATGTCAGAACAGTTAGAGAATACTGACCTTAACGTCAGTTAAACATTGTCATGTGATGGACACTTCAGTCTCCTCCCCCTGTTAAGTGTAGCAGGGGCTAGTGGACCCAAATGCAGAGACGAGGCAGGAAGGCAGGAGAAGGTTTGAGCTCGGGGGTTTATTATACCAAAAAACAAGGACAATGCCAAAACGAGAGAGTCCCAACAGCCAAGGGCAAAAACAGCTGTCAGAAAATACAAAGCGTAAGGACAGGAAAACCAAAAGTAGCTCAAAAACCAGGAAAACATATAACAGGAAATCCATTTACTAGTGATGGGACGTTTGACACCAAGGCACCGAAGCTTGTATCACTCCCCTAAAGGCCCTGACACACCAACCAGACGGCCGACCGTCGGCAGTAAAGCCAGTCGGACTGATCAGTCGGGTCCCCGAGGTCCAAAAAGTTCCTCAGAACACACTGAGGAGACGCCGACTTGAGCGTGCACGAAACGTAATATGTCTCCATAGCAGCAGGCAGCGCTGCTCTGTATTGTTTCCATTAACAGTCTGATTATTTACCAGAAAATGAAAACCGGCAGCTGATTGGACGAACGCGTCACGTGGTTCTTTTGTCTCCAGAAATTCACAGCCAGACTGTCATGGCGGCTCGTTCAGAATACGATCTCATATTGGACTAAAATAGTTCACCGAAACGTGTTTCTGAAAACATTTTAAGAGAGAAATAGGCCGTGCAGTTGCTGAATCTGTCTTCATTTCAGATCAACAAAGGTCAGTTTAAAAGATTTTCGTCAGATTTTGAGAGGCTCATCCGCTCCCCATTTCCGGGTGAGTCCCGACTGTCCTGACTGTCCTGTCTCCGACTGTCCTGTCTCTGACTGAACATGTCGGGTCGGCCCAAATGAAGGCTGACGGCTCCTCGGACGGACGACGGCACGGGACACACCGAACAGACTCGAGTCACCGACCTCGCCAGACGGTCCGACGGCCGATTATCGGGCTGGTGTGTCTTCTCTATAAAGCCCACTGGTTGGAAGCAGTGTTGGAGCTCGTATCAAACTGAAATAAGCACGTGACTGATGACTGATCACTGAAACTCCGGAAGGGTTGGCTGGATTCATGTATTCATGTCGCTGCGTGCTTACCAACGACCCGTTAGAATTCACTGGAACATGGCGGGGTTTATGAGTGTGGCTTGAAATTTATTTGATTAGCCTTTTAATGGAAATTAGCCTACTTACATACACCTGTACGTAATTCTACGTAGTCGTAGAAGATGGAATTGTTGCTGCAGTTTACTGAATCCATATTTAGCCTAATTAAACATACTTACATTCAAATCCTGATCACAGTAATTTATATTATTATATTATGTTATATTCAAACATAGGCTTTATATTTTTAATTCAGTTATGTCATGTTCATGTCATTTAATTCAAGTTCAGTCATGTCATGCCATATGCATGTGTCCATTCTGTCTCTCCTGTGTTCATGTTGTAGCTTGGTTTGTCCATTCTGTCTCTCCTGTGTTCATGTTGTAGCTTAGTTTGGCCATTCTGTCTCTCCTGTGTTCATGTTGTAGCTTGGTTTGTCCATTCTGTCTCTCCTGTGTTCATGTTGTAGCTTAGTTTGGCCATTCTGTCTCTCCTGTGTTCATGTTGTAGCTTGGTTTGTCCATTCTGTCTCTCCTGTGTTCATGTTGTAGCTTAGTTTGGCCATTCTGTCTCTCCTGTGTTCATGTTGTAGCTTGGTTTGGCCATTCTGTCTCTCCTGTGTTCATGTTGTAGCTTGGTTGGCCATTCTGTCTCTCCTGTGTTCATGTTGTAGCTTGGTTTGTCCATTCTGTCTCTCCTGTGTTCATGTTGTAGCTTGGTTTGTCCATTCTGTCTCTCCTGTGTTCATGTTGTAGCTTAGTTTGGCCATTCTGTCTCTCCTGTGTTCATGTTGTAGCTTGGTTTGGCCATTCTGTCTCTCCTGTGTTCATGTTGTAGCTTGGTTTGTCCATTCTGTCTCTCCTGTGTTCATGTTGTAGCTTGGTTTGTCCATTCTGTCTCTCCTGTGTTCATGTTGTAGCTTGGTTTGGCCATTCTGTCTCTCCTGTGTTCATGTTGTAGCTTGGTTTAGCCGCTGTCATTTCTGCTGACTGACCACCAGATGTCACTCTGTTGTTTTTGATGCTTTGATGCTTCGGATCATTTTGCGATACAATCAGGAAGAAGCTTCAGAGGCTTCACAAGGCTTCGTTCGCCCATCACTACCAGGGAGTACAGACCTTGACGTGACTGACACAGGGAGACAATACACACCGACACGCTGACAGCAACAAACACAAACTGACGGGAAAAAACACAAAGCACGCTGACGCAGGGACATACTACAAACACCAAAATGATCTGACACCGGACAGGGGGAAGACAAAGACTAAATACACCGGGTAACGAGGAAACAAAAGACAGGTGACACAAAGCTGGGAAACAGGTGAAACACATTAGGGCAATCACAAGGGGGGGGGAAACACAGGAAGTAAAACAAGACAAGACAGAATACAAGACCGTCAAAATAAAACAGGAAACATCCACAAGCCACAAGCCGGGCATATCAAACTGTTTATAACCCTGCCTTGAGGTGATTATCCCGTTTATTCTACTTCTTACTTGCCAACATAATAAAACAATTAAAAAACTTTAATAATTATTCTTTTTCTTATTCGTATTGCATGCTTATTAAATGTATACTCTGTTTGAGTTCATCTCCCTCAGACAGTAGTCCCCTTTAGAACTACGGTGAATAACGTTAGCTCAGCTGTAGCTGAAACAATAACTCTGTTTCCCTGGTTACGCCTGACGGTTTGACTAATACCTGGAACAATCATTCCCATCCTATAAGGTTCTTATGCAATGCAAACGTTGTTCACTGCTCCAGGAAATAGGAAGGACCTTAGATACGACTTGCCTCCCTTAGCAACGGGAGATATTTATATAGTCCGCTCAGCTGATAGAACCCTTCAGCTCAGCTACGAGCCAGAAAGCTAACGTTATGCTAGCAAGATCCAAAGTCAATAACATTGTTTACAGTTGGCATTCCGTAAAAATAATTTCACAGTATGTTGATCATCAAGACAAGCTAGCTATCAGCCATGTCATTGTCCCCAAAACAATATAACAACTTTTACTGCTGCGGCCTGAAGTAGCGACCACACAAGGCTGCATCTGATCACTAGCTAGTTTAATAACGTAGTTGCTACGTCGTATCCGATCACTAACGTTAGTTTAATAACGTAGTTGCTACGTTGTATCTGATCGCTAACGTTAGTTTAATAATGTAGTTGCTACGTCGTATCTGATCGCTAACGTCAGTTTAATAACGTAGTTGCTACGTCGTATCTGATCACTAGCTAGTTTAATAACCTAGTTGCTACGTTGTATCTGATCGCTAACGTTAGTTTAATAACGTAGTTGCTACGTTGATCACTAACGTTAGTTTAATAACGTAGTTGCTACGTCATATCTGATCACTAACGTTAGTTTAATAACGTAGTTGCTACGTCGTATCTGATCGCTAACGTCAGTTTAATAACGTAGTTGCTACGTCGTATCTGATCACTAACGTTAGTTTAATAACGTAGTTGCTACGTTGTATCTGATCGCTAACGTTAGTTTAATAACGTAGTTGCTACGTTGATCACTAACGTTAGTTTAATAACGTAGTTGCTACGTCGTATCTGATCACTAACGTTAGTTTAATAACGTAGTTGCTACGTCGTATCTGATCGCTAACGTCAGTTTAATAACGTAGTTGCTACGTTGTATCTGATCGCTAACGTTAGTTTAATAACGTAGTTGCTACGTCGTATCTGATCGCTAACGTTAGTTTAATAACGTAGTTGCTACGTTGATCACTAACGTTAGTTTAATAACGTAGTTGCTACGTCGTATCTGATCACTAACGTTAGTTTAATAACGTAGTTGCTACGTCGTATCTGATCACTAACGTTAGTTTAATAACGTAGTTGCTACGTCGTATCTGATCGCTAACGTCAGTTTAATAACGTAGTTGCTACGTCGTATCTGATCACTAGCTAGTTTAATAACGTAGTTGCTACGTTGTATCTGATCGCTAACGTTAGTTTAATAACGTAGTTGCTACGTTGTATCCGATCACTAACGTTAGTTTAATAACGTAGTTGCTACGTTGTATCTGATCACGAATGTTAGTTTAATAACGTAGTTGCTACGTCGTATCTGATCACTAACGTTAGTTTAATAACGTAGTTGCTACGTCGTATCTGATCGCTAACGTTAGTTTAATAACGTAGTTGCTACGTCGTATCTGATCGCTAACGTTAGTTTAATAACGTAGTTGCTACGTTGTATCCGATCACTAACGTTAGTTTAATAACGTAGTTGCTACGTTGTATCCGATCACTAACGTTAGTTTAATAACGTAGTTGCTACGTTGTATCTGATCACGAATGTTAGTTTAATAACGTAGTTGCTACGTCGTATCTGATCACTAACGTTAGTTTAATAACGTAGTTGCTACGTCGTATCTGATCGCTAACGTTAGTTTAATAACGTAGTTGCTACGTCGTATCTGATCGCTAACGTTAGTTTAATAACGTAGTTGCTACGTCGTATCTGATCACTAACGTTAGTTTAATAACGTAGTTGCTACGTCGTATCTGATCACGAACGTTAGTTTAATAACGTAGTTGCTACGTCGTATCTGATCACTAACGTTAGTTTAATAACGTAGTTGCTACGTCGTATCTGATCGCTAACGTTAGTTTAATAACATAGTTGCTACGTCGTATCTGATCGCTAACGTTAGTTTAATAACGTAGTTGCTACGTCGTATCTGATCACTAGCTAGTTTAATAACGTAGTTGCTACGTCGTATCTGATCGCTAACGTTAGTTTAATAACGTAGTTGCTACGTCGTATCTGATCGCTAACGTTAGTTTAATAACGTAGTTGCTACGTTGTATCTCTCTGGTGAAACTACGTACCTCCGTTAGATTTCTGACACATTTTAGAAACTTTTTTAAACAAGGTTTATTTTTAGAATGGACCTCATGTTGAAATTTCTGTGATAGAAAAAAAATCCAAGTGGCGTATTGATCTATTATTTGATGACGCTGTGCTCAGTCAGCGGGCAACCATGCCCTCCTCCCAGCCAATCAGAATCAAGCATTCTTAAACCAAGTAGAATAAAACTTATTAAAATATATACTGTCTGTCTGTCTGTCTGTCTGTGTGTGTGTGTGTGTGTGTGTGTGTGTGTCTGTCTGTCTGTCTCTATGTGTGTGTGTGTGTGTGTGTCTGTCTGTCTGTCTGTCTGACTGTGTGTGTGTGTGTGTGTGTGTGTGTGTGTGTGTGTGTGTGTGTGTGTGTGTGTGTATGTGTGTGTGCGTGTGTGTGTCAGGCTGTCTCTGTGTGTGTGTGTGTGTGTGTGTGTGTGTGTGTGTGTGTGTGTGTGTGTGTGTGTGTGTGTGTGTGTGTGTTGTGTGTGTGTGTGTGTGTGTCAGGCTGTGTGTGTGTGTGTGTGTGTGTGTGTGTTGTGTCTGTAGATTTCTCCTAAATTCACCACACGTTAGCGTTACATAATTTCTCCCATGCATGATGTCAGAACAGTTAGAGAATACTGACCTTAACGTCAGTTAAACCTTCAGTGATGGACACTTCAGTCTCCTCCCCCATGATCTCATGAACTAAAGTGGACTGTTGAGACCCCCCTGTAACCACTGAGGTCCTCCTGGGGGTCCCCGGACCACAGGTTGGGAACCGGTGCTCTACAGATCACTGCATGACTGCGTGATTAAAAAGTGATCTGTCAATTAGTTCTGTGAACATTTAAACGTCTTTCTTCCTCTATGGCTCAACTTTTCACACCATTCAGTGTGTGTGTGTGTGTGTGTGTGTGTGTGTGTGTGTGTGTGTGCTCCGTTGCCGGGGGTGAGGAATGTGTGACATCACAGCGTGGCTGTATATAATGCGGCATGCGGCGTGGGCAGTCAGACCCGTCCTGACGCTGCAGCAGGACAGACTGAACCAATCAGAGTCCAATCATCAATCAGCTGTTATTGGAGGGAAACTTTCTGATCGACGAGCAGCAAAATCTTTCTGCAGAACTTTTTGGATTTTTGTTGGAATATTTCTCTTCATCCTTCTGTTACGGTACGTTCTGCTGCTATTCACACACACACACACACACACACACACACATACACACACACACACACAGACATAGAGATACACACACACACACACACACACACACACACACACACAGAGAGACACACACACATACACACACATACACACACACACACACACACAGACATAGAGATACACACACACACACACACACACACACACACACAGCAGTTAAAATACTCCATAGAAATGAAATGAATAGAAAGGCCATTTTCATTCAAATCAACGTCGTAGAACGGTCAGAGGAGCAGCCATATGTATATGTACCATCGCCATGGTAACGTATAAACTTCAGTATAGACCCTTTGCAAACACGTGACCACGACCACGTGACAATGACCACGTGACCACGTGAGCACGCCATGACGGACGGCGGAAGCACAAGCTAAACAGTAGTAGACGAGCAGAAAGTTTAATTAGTTTCAATCAGTTTGAAATACACAACACTAAATAAACTGTATGTATGGCTTCACGTTGTCGTGCCGTCACCGGTCGAGGCACGGCGTCTGGTAGGTGCTCACAAAGAGCGCTATACGACCACTATGGGCTACACGGGGTACCCCCATATACTGGTGCTGGTGTGGAGTTTTTTTATGATTGTTGCGGCCTAAAATCCTTGATTATGCGGCACATTTTCTTAAAAAATGCAATGCAATATGCAGGATATTTATGCAACTTTATGCGATGAAATTGCGGGAACTTGCAAAATCTGCGGTTTCATCATGACTTCATCATGATGTTCACGTCGCATAATTACGTCACTTCATAACGTTCCCATGGCAACAGGGGAAAATGGCTGCTCTTGTGTGAAGTAAACGCAACATTTTTTCAACTTTCTGCTAAGATATATATGTGACTTTTTTGCAATGAAAATGCCGGGATTATGAAATCATGCAAGCCCCGCATATTTTGCGCGGAAATTGGCAATTTATGCAGCGAAACTGCGGCGTATTTGAAAAAATGAGTCCCCCGAAATAAATATGCAGACTTTGGCTGATTATGCATTGAATTATGAGATCACATAATCACTATATATACAATATATACTGGTGCTGATCTGTACCACTATGTGGTAAACGGGGTACCCCCATATCAGTCCTTCCAGAAAAATGAGAAAAATTAGTTTTTTTGTGATTGTTTTGGGCTAAAATTCTTGATTATGCGTCACGTTTTCTTAAAAAATGCGATGGAATATGCAGGATGTTTATGTAATCTTATGCGATGAAATTGCGGGAACTTGCAAAAATTGGCTGCTCTTGTGTGAAGTAAACGCAACATTTCATAACTTTCTGCTAAGATATATGTGACTTTTTTGCAAGGAATATGTGGGGATTATGAAATCATGCAAGCCCTGCATATTTTGCGCGGAAATCGGCAATTTATGCAGCGAAAGTGCGGCGTATTTGGAAAAATGCAGCCCTCGAAATAAATATGCGGACTGTGGCTGATTATGCATTGAATTATGAGATCGCATAATCACGTTTTTCTGGAGGGACTGGTCTATACTGATGCGGGTTGTATTAACATTAGCGGTCCGCTGACCCACTGCTGCTGGGTCTAACGTTAGCGGTCCGCTGACCCACTGCTGCTGGGTCTAACGTTAGCGGTCCGCTGACCCACTGCTGCTGGTCTAACGTTAGCGGTCTGACCCACAGCTGCTGGGTCTAACGTTAGCGGTCCGCTGACCCACTGCTGCTGGGTCTAACGTTAGCGGTCCGCTGACCCACTGCTGCTGGGTCTAACGTTAGCGGTCTGACCCACTGCTGCTGGGTCTAACGTTAGCGGTCTGACCCACTGCTGCTGGGTCTAATGTTAGCGGTCCGCTGACCCACTGCTGCTGGTCTAACGTTAGCGGTCTGACCCACTGCTGCTGGGTCTAACAAGTTAATGTTTGCGAACAAAGTTTGCTAGACAAAATGGATGGCGCCATCTACCAACAAATGATCAATACTGCACGAGTTGTAATAGAGCTTATGTGCCAGCTGATAGCGACATATCACGCTATAATAAGAAAACAACGACGCTATCAACACGTTGCTATGGTGATGCAGATGTAATAAATGCCCGACGACAGCGGAGGCGGCCTGTGGTGTGGGAACGACAGCGTTATATTTTGCTCGTAAATTAAATTCAAAAAGTCTCTGGTCTCCTCGTTGGTCCACTTCCATCTGTCTTTGTTGACGCCCGCCATGTGTGCAAACAGAGAGGAAATACTGGACGGAAATGAACTACAACTTCTTCTTCTTCGTTTTGTGGCGGGTTGCAACCATAAAATTACCTAAAACTTAATCTTACATTAGTTTCCATCAGCGTTTATCACATAAGCCGTATATCGATCAAGAGGAAATCCGATGAGACCGAACGTATTTCCTTTGAGTCAATATTCATGAAATTCAATTGTTTCCATGAGGCATTTTTCATTCAATATCACTTAATTCGGATAAAAACGTGTGGATGGAAACATAGTTACTATGACAACTACCAACAATGGCCATTTTGTTGGGTACCAATGAAATGACCAGGGGGGAACCGTTCCATAGACAGTATATAAGAATGGACCAGCAGGTCCCGTGTCTCTGGACGGAGACCAGTGAAGTCTCTTTCCCGGTGATGGCTGAGCGTTACTGAGCAGCCTCCAACTGAGCTTGAAGACGTAGATGTGACGTGAGCAACCTGTCTGAAAGTTGGAAGTCTTCTGGTAGCTGTGCCAAGAGAAATCTCAATCATTCCCAATCTAGCAGAGACGGAGAGCGTAGGTATATGTAAGGAGATAACATAGACACAGGCTAATTATTGATCACTAAAATGATAGTTAACATTAGGAATTAAACTTAAACAGCTAATGGAAGTCCAAACTGCCTGAGAGCTTCTCCTGTACTATACGGTAATTCCTCTACTATGAGACAGTAAGTCTCGTGGTTATGACCCAATCGTTAGCCTATTTTTATAAAAACGTCTGCTACGGAGCCATAACGTGAGGTACAAGGTAATGGAGCCTTTTATACATTGTCGTGTTTCTTTAGAAATAAACAACGGACAAATAGAGTCTTTAAACTCTTCAGATGTAAAGTTATTCTCTGTCAAAGTGACGTCAGAATGAATGGCAGTCAATGGGATGCTAACGGGAGGTGATGGCTTGGTAGCATCAAAATGGCGCCATAGGAGGTTCGTGGTCCGAGGAGAAGCTGACCCCCTTGAACCGTTCTCCTGCTACCAGAGAGCTGAGAGGATCTCCAGCCAATCACAGGGCAGGGAAAGGTCTGGATCTCCAGCCAATCACAGGGCAGGGAATGTCTCTGTGATGATATGATGTTTATTGATTTGTTTTTTCCCTCCAAATAAAGATGGCGGCTTCTTCTTCTTCTCTGGTTCCTCTTGTCCTGCTCTTCCTCACTATCGCCGTGGAGACGAGACCTTCGCCTCAACCAGACGACAAACAGGTCTGGTGACACGTCATCTTCATCTTCATCTTCATCTTCATCTTCATCATCATCCTCATCATCATCTTCATCAGTCAGGTCATTGTAGGAGAAAAGTCAAATTTTCAAAAGTTTTGCTGTTTTTGCCTTTTTTTTTTTAAAGAATTTTTTTTTAACGTTTTAGCGATATTTTGTCCAATGTTTTTTCCGATCTTTTCTAATGTTATTTTCGATGTTTTATTCTGATCCTTTTTAACATTTTGGCGATGTTTTTTCCGATCTTTTTTAATGTTTTGTCCGATGTGTTGTCCGATGTTTTTTCCGATCTTTTTTCCGATCTTTTTGAACGTTTTGGGAGATGTTTTTTTCCGATCTTTTTTAATGTTTTGTCCGATGTGTTGTCCGATGTTTTTTCCGATCTTTTTTCCGATCTTTTTTAACGTTTTGGGCGATGTTTTTTCCGATCTTTTTTAATGTTTTGTCCGATGTTTTGTCCGATGTTTTTTTCCGATCTTTTTTAATGTTTTGTCCGATGTTTGAGTTAAACCGTGTTTCTCCTCAGGTGTTACGCTCTCTGTTCGGCGCCCGCCTCTCTTCCCTCATCTCGGCCCCTCCCACCTCTGATGACATCACAGAGGGCTCGGCCGGCCCTCCCTCCCCCTTCCCCCTGGCTGCTGCGAGCCGATTGGCCGGCCAGCGGGCGGCGGTTCCCCGTTTCTTCCTGGACTTCGTGCAGCGGCAGAGGATGTCGCGTCGGCGCAGCAGGAAGTCGATGTTCGGAGGAAGAGGAGGTTGCTTCGGGATGAAGATGGACCGCATCGGCTCCATCAGCGGCCTGGGATGTTAGAGACGTTATCGTGGCAACGGACTGACCCCCGCGTGGACTTCACGTTGGAACTTTACTAACAAACACAGGCGGACACTTCCTGCCGACGACCCCTGACCCCTGGCTCCAAAACAGCCAGCAGACACTGTGTGTGTGTGTGTGTGTCTGTGTGTGTGTGTATTTGTGTCTGTGTGTGTGTGTGTGTGTGTGTGTGTGTGTGTGTGTGTGTGTGTGTGGACCAGCTGCAGTCTGACTGCAGGATGTAATAAAATAGAATAAAAGAGAAACTCCACTCGGCTCTTGTTGCTTTATTTTGTCATTAACTAAGTATTCTAAGTGTCTGACAACATTATGGGATGGATCCCTACAGAGATAGACCTTTTAGTTAAAGAGTAAGATCCTTTTAGTTTAACATGAAACAGCCCCGAAATCACCATCACCAAACTACACCAGACTCCATGTAAATAATCAGGACTTTTATCATCGTAAAACACACTTCATTCAAAGTGGACAGAAACTAAATCAAACTACCAAAGTCCGTCTTGGTTCATCTTTCCACTGTTCCAACAATCACCACTCTGGTTTGGTTGAAATAAACCCTGAATTCACCCATTTACATGTGGAAATATGCTGGCTCTATACACGCTAAAAGTCCTGATTATTTACATGGAGTCTGGTGGAGATATGCTGGCTCTATACACGCTAAAAGTCCTGATTATTTACATGGAGTCTGGTGGAAATATGCTGGCTCTATACACGCTAAAAGTCCTGATTATTTACATGGAGTCTGGTGGAAATATGCTGGCTCTATACACGCTAAAAGTCCTGATTATTTACATGGAGTCTGGTGGAAATATGCTGGCTCTATACACGCTAAAAGTCCTGATTATTTACATGGAGTCTGGTGGAAATATGCTGGCTCTATACACGCTAAAAGTACTGATTATTTACATGAAGCCTGGTGGGTTTGGTAATGGTGATTTCGGGGCTGTTTCGGGTTTTTAGAGCCGTTTGTAATGTCTTGATTATGTGTGTGTATTTTAGTATGTGTTTATTTTTATTTTTGTAAAAAAAAATTGTAAAAAGCGCAGATGCAATATTTTAATATCTGATTTTGAAGTAATCCAAAAGTATTCAGATCTAACTACTTCTTTTTTAAAGTAATCAAATGAATGAATTACGTTATTAATTACAAACAAAATTGCCATGCAATTTGTATCCAGTAACTGATTACATTTCAAAGTAATATGACGTCATCCAACTATATTTACACATTTTACAATTTTTTTTTATTATATATTTTTTATTCATCATTTCTTTAATTATTTATGTGTTTACTAAATAGTTTTTTTTATAAATAAAAGAAAATAAAAAAAATAATAGTAATGCTATCTTCCCGCCATTAGGGGGCGCTTTGTCATGTTGACGGTTAGCTCGTTCGGCTAACAGGCAGCAAGCTGCCCAGCTACACGGAAACAGCCCCGGTGGCAGAGAGCCTCGTCCAGCGGGACATTTTCTCCGGTTACCGGCGCCTCTGCCCTTCTTCTCCTCCTACTCCTCCTCTCTCTTTCTCCCGGTTGCTCCCGGCTCTCAGTCGTCCTGGTCCAGACTGCTCGAGACTCCTGAAACATGTCGGCGGTGCAGCGGATGAAAGTGGCGAACGAGAGGCACAGCAAGACCATCACACAGCGGGGACACGTCCAGAAAACCTCGGTAACGTCCCTGACAGCCAGGCTAACGGTTAACTGCTAACTGCTAACGGCTAACGGCTGACGTTCTGTCACTGATCCCTGCTCCGCTACACAGCTGCGGACGGTCCGATGTATTAAAACATGTCTTTTCTTCTCCAAAGTGCAGAATATCCCGGCTGTAATTTAGGTTTGTAGGTTTAAAATAAGTCCTCGAACCAGCCGCTAGCTCTTAATGTAGCATCGGTAGAGCTAACTTAGCTTTAGCATTAGCAGCTAGTGACACAAGTGAGCCGTTTTTTCTATCAACACAATATAAAGCTAACGTCGTATTTACACATTATTGTCGATTATAAATGAACGGATAGCAGCCGGACGCTGGTCTTTGGCTTCTGCTGACTGGCTAACGTATGAATGAAGTGACAGAGAGCCGGACTCCTTTCACAAATCTAGCACTTTAATTTGGTTTCGCGTTCCCACAGAGCTACAAACTGTAAATATATAACTTAAGGCATTTTCTAGATTGCTTTACATACAGTCTTTCATTCGGCGTTCACGCAGTTTACAGGTTTTGGTTAGTTTGGTGAGATTTTTAAACTTTTGTAAACCCGTTCTCGCGCATCTTGTATGTTGTAAACACTGCAGTGGGCGGATGCGCCGCGGGATACTGAGAGAGTGGCTGAAAATAAGTCGTGATATGCGAATTATACATATGACGAATTTAAGAGGAGATCCAAACTGTTTGAATAAATATCACGTATCGTATTTTATTTTTTTAGTTACGTCGGCAAACGTAGAACGCAGCGTTAAATATTCAGATTTCTCAATGGAGTTTGGTGAGCAGGGTGCTGTCAGTGTGTTTACAGCAGGCCTTTTTTATTATGCCAAACACACATTTTGGAAAGCAGTATTTAGAGTAGAACAGTATTCTCACAGTTTATTCTAAATAATTTAAGCTTTTCCCTGATAAAGATATCAGAGTTTCTCATAATTCTGACTTCAGATATCTGAGATTAGATTGAATATGATTTAGTTTCTCACTTTAAAAGTCTTTGTCTTCAGTAGCTGTGTGAAGCTGACCATCAGCCCGCTCTTTGTTTTTCATTATAATATTATGACTTTTTTCACGACTTCTTTCTTGAAACATTACGACTTCCTTAATTTCTCTGAAGTGTGTAAAACCCCCCTTTGCGTCTTCTTATCAGATGTGTAGTCAGTGTGATGAGCAGCTCTCTGTGAGCTCTCTGGTGTCTTACTGCATGTCTTACTCTCCTGGTGTCTTACTGCATGTCTTACTCTCCTGGTGTCTTACTGCATGTCTTACTCTCCTGGTGTCTTACTGCATGTCTTACTCTCCTGGTGTCTTACTGCATGTCTTACATGCCTTGTGTGAGAACTGTTTAGCCTTAATTTAACCAGGTAGGCCGTTGAGAACAGGTTCTCATGGGCAACGGCGACCTGGTCAAGAAAGCGTGAGCATGCGAGACAACGTACAGTTTCTACATACTGTATGTGCATAAAGGCTACATAAAGGCTGCATAAAGGCTACATAAAGGCTGCATAAAGTGCAGAATAAGTAGGCATTACAAGGCTGACACAAGCGTGTGGTGTGAGTAAGCCGAGGGATATGCAGAAGTGATGAGGAGATAACGCAGTATACATTAATAGACCATCTGTAGCACCGCTTAAAGGGTCAAAATACACATAGTGCAAAATGTGTACCGGTTAGTGATTTAGAACCGTTAGATAATTATAACGTAATAAGCATAGACAGACAGTCTGTAGGAAGCTAAAACGTAGTGAAGAGCCAAATATACAGTTGGTGCAGTTTCTGGTGTACTTACTGATGTAGATCAGAGGTAACACTAAACCTGAAATGACTGTCTGTAAGAATGTCAAATGTAGTAAAAAAGTCAGTATACTGCTAGTGTAACGGTATTAGTAAACAGTATTTTAGGAAATAGGGATCAGGGTTTTCATATTATATACAGCTGAGCAGCATTTCGCTGAAGCCGGTCATGCTTTCCATCTGGCGGCCGGCCGGCCGCCAGATGGAAAGCATGACCGGCTTCAGCGAAATGCTTGTTGAAATGATCTCAGATCATGGACATATCGGTAGTTCTGATATTAGCAGATCTCAGGGCCGTGGGCAGCTGGGAGGAGGAGTTCTTGTTCTCCATCCTTTTAATACTAAATAAACTGGACATATAAAACTCGAGCACTGAGCACATGGCACTTCCTGAATGTGCCAAACATACCAGAATATGTAAACAGAAAGGTTAGGCATGCATTAAATTATAAACAGAAATAATCGGTTATGGCTAGGTAAGGACTACATGATCAGTAGCTAGGTAAGATCACATGATCAGTAGCTAGGTAAGGACTACATGAGCTAGCTAGCTGTTTCTCCAACTTCAGTAGAACAAGGCAGGATTAGCCGGGAGACTTCTTCCAACTTTGTGTGAATACCTGCAGAACAGGGACATGGAAGTAGTTCTTTAGTAGATTATGGTGAACTAGTGTGTGTTGTAGCAGTGTTTAGCCATTGAGAACGAGCTAGCATGCTAACGGTTAGCCCCCTAGCCCCCTCGTCTCAGCTAGTGACGTAGAAAGCCGTGCAGATGTTGACCAGCTCACCCAGAGACTGAAGGCAGGACACATTCAGAAACCGTATCTCACTCTAAACACCATGGAGGGTTATCAAAGTTAGTATGAAGCACCAGAGACACTAAATACCCCAAATCCCAGAAAAAGAGATTGATCTCATAATATGGGACCTTTAAGACAACGTGTGAGAGAGGTGAGTGGTGGAGGTTTGACCGCGGGCCCATTGTGGATGCAGTCAGTCAGGCGGTGATGGCTGAGATCCTGGTGGAAGACAGCTGGGTGTGTTGACAGGGCAGGGCGGTCAGAGCCATGTCTGTGAGGGTGGCCGTGGTAACGGGTTTGAGGGTGTTTCTCGTGGGTTAGTTTATAATTTGAGTGAGGTTGAGGACATCGAGCTTAGCGAGTGTAGTGGCCGGGGTGTTGACCATGTCCAGGTGTACATCTCCTAGCAGTAGAAGTACAACATGTTGGGGTACCTTGAGACGATGACCCAGAATGCCCAGCACCTAAAGAATGCTGTGATTATTATAGAGAAAAGATGCAAATATGCTTCGACTTATTGTGTGTGTGTGTGTGTGTGTGTGTGTGTGTGTGTGTGTTTCAGAGGCCTGTAAACGAGGAGAAGTCTCCGGTGGGTCCGTGGCTGCTCGCTCTGTTCGTTTTCGTGGTTTGTGGATCAGGTGAGTCTCAGACACACACACACACACACACACATACACTAGAGACACACACACTAGAGACACACACACACACACACACACACACATACACACACTACAGACACACACACACACACACACACACACTAGAGACACACACACACAGACACGCACACATACACACACATACACACACTACAGACACACACACACACACATACACACACACTACACACACACACACACACACACACACACACTAGAGAGACAAACACACACATACACACACACACACACACACACACATACACACACACTACAGACACACACACACACACACACACACACACACACTAGAGAGACACACATACACACACACACACACACACACACACACTACAGAGACAGACAGACACACACAGACACACACACACACACACACAGACACACACACACGCATACTCTTCTTCTGCTATGTTACTGTAACTGAGAGATGGGTCAATATTCTTTCTGTTCATTAAACATGGCGGCCTACAGTTACTGTAGAATCTGACCAAACTGACCAAACACAGTTTGACCATGGTCTCGCAGGCTTTTTTTCACATCACTTTTTATTAGGGTTGGGTACCAAAACCTGGTTCCACTATGGATCCGGTTCCTACGCAAACGCTAGTATTCAGACCGGATTAGAACGCAAATTTCAGTTCCTCATTTCGGTTCCGACTGAAATATTTTCCCTCTGTCGCTCCGGACAGCGGCAGACTCTTTTTTCTTTCTCCCTTTTAAGCCGAGTGGCGCCCGTGCCCGCTCGCGGTGTGAAGCACGTGTCCGCGCTATTCTCGGACATGCGCTCTACAATCACAGCTGATAGACGGCTTCTTGTACACGCTCCGAAACGGACGTAAAAATATCCCCCTTTCTCTGTAGTCTACCGTTAGCTAGCTACCGTTAATGTAGGCTACTTTTAAAATGCCATATGTTCCCTCTGGGCTCACCATAAGTCAGGAGAGGTGTAGTATCTCACCAGAGAAGCAAATATGGTCATTTCTCTGCAAAAGAACTGCTAAAGTTTGAAGCTGGTTGGCATACCAACTCAACAACATTTATTTAGTCGTTACTTGTTAATAGTGTAACTGTTATTTGTTAAATTATTGTAGTTATGTGTAAGGTATTGTAATTTCCCCTTGCAGGATTAACAAAGTATACATTATTATTATTATTATTATTAATATTATTATTATTAGGTGACTTAGGTTTACTTATTATATATTTAAGTAATTTAAAACGTTACTATAT